>NW_025744310.1:0-620 GCF_021292245.1 Micropterus dolomieu
GGGCTTTCCAAAATGCATCACAAACTGCTTGAGAAGACCATTGGGAAGCTTCTTAAAAATAAATTTTACTTGAAGCAAACCCGGCGGCTTCATAGCTGCATCCATGTTAGCACGTCACGTTTGATGTGGTAATTTCACAGTAGGCATCCACACAGGTTCGAAGACTCGTTCTCGCCCCCTACGGTGCAATTCGGCTAGGTATACATCTGCACTAAAATATCAAGGTGAAAGTCATCATAGCTTGCGTAGTAGGCCTACATCTGCAGCCTGTTTTCCTGCTCTACTGTGAAGATCCTGTTATTTGGCTGTGAGCATCCTGGTGGTCCAGCCTGCAGCCTAGTGGACTCTGCCCCCCTCCCGCCGTATCTAAATAAGGTAGAATGGCTGCGTTTGGGGACGAATGAAACACCTGTTTCAATCGCAATATATTTTTCATTTCTGCTTGAAAATGCTTGCTAACACATGCATGCAGACAACTATAGCTGGAAAACACTGTAGGGCCACAGCATGAAGCCTTACCTAGCCTGAATTTAAATTTCATACCAATACCATGAAAAATGACTATTTTACACAGGTTTTTGTCTTAGTGTATTGTTTCTAAAACCGCACCGCCTCTTGGC
>NW_025744311.1:0-3539 GCF_021292245.1 Micropterus dolomieu
AGCTGCCTGCTCTCATTGGCTGGATGTGGATGTCGAGTCGGCCGAATGTTCCAGATATTTGGATGCTAGATATCTGGCTGGCGTCTGCGATGTGTCAGGAATGTGTCGGGAAGCCGTTTTGAAGCGTCCTTGAGTAGTTCACACATGACGACTGGCGACCGCCGATCGATCTCTGATTTACCCCTGATCACAGCCTGACGGTCGCCGAGCGGCAAATCGGGCTTAAAACTGTGTGGTGTGAACTAGGCTTTACTCTAAGCTAGACCTGTCTGACCTTTCCTTGTTACATAAACAAAGCACCTTAAGAAATCTTCTCAACAGTTCTCTAAAGGCTTCAACTACTCGTGTAAATGTGCTGTTATTTAACTGCAGTGGAGTCTTTTCTCTGATGAGCTGATGTTGATATGGAAGTTGTTGATCAGTGGAGTCTGACAGAGGCAGAAGGGTCTCCATCGTTTTCATAGTTCACCACACCATCATCTTCATCTTCATCATTATTCACCTGTGAAACACAAACAAACCCTCACTCTGACACACTTTAACTGACAACTTTCACATCACCGATCCACATTTAACACAAGGAGATAAGAAATAACCTGACAGCACCTGAACGCACCATCAGCTACTGTTACATGTTTCTGCCACTGAGAGAGGAAGTGTTTCTGTGGTAACGAAGGACACGCAGAAGGAAATTAACTAATTAATTAAAGTAAAATAAATAAATATATGAGTAAATATAAAGTAGGCTACCCCAAACTGTCACATGTTCCTGCAGCTGACTGACCAGAGAGGGAGTGTTTATGTGGTACCCCAAATCCAAAATGTTCCTCCCAGTTTACTGCTGATGTTTTGAAACTGAACACAGTTCAATCAGACCCTGAACGCACCATTAGTTACTATAACGGTGCGTACGTAATAAACAGGGCTGGAAACGTGCGCACGCCACTTCCCAAGCAAAGGTTGTGATCTGTAAAAAACAAACTTGATGGGAAAATGTGCGTCCCGTAAGTAAACTCTGAACCATGCGTACGCACATAAAGAGGAGAAATGAGAAACATGGCAGAAGGATGAAACTGTTTGAAATGAAGGCCTACTACTGTGTAACATATATAGAAATATTACCTCTGAGTAGTATAGGCTTAAAGCCTTTCTAAATAATCACACACTCGTTTGATTGATTTCCCCTGAAGTGCGCAATAAAAAAACATAATTTAAGATAATTTGCGGCGCACAAAAAGAACCATGACTGAGGATAATAAACACAAACAGAGATTCTGTTTCTGCAAGAGAACACCTCAAATATGTTGGACACTTTAATCAGGAATCATATTAATTAATACGCCTACTTGCATGCATTGAATTTATTCTCATAAATAAGGTGAACAGGAGGACAAATTATATTTAAATTGATGCCGTCTTCAGTGCGTCAGTCGAGCAAATAGGAGAGCAGAGTTTCATGTGTTGTAATCACATGTTCGTTTCCTTATCGAGCCAAACGCTGAGCTGACTGGCTGCTGGACAGTTTGCATTGGAACTAGATTTTATAGTAGTACAGTAACGTGGACGTTGTTTTTGGAAATAAAACTAAACTATCTGTGTTGTTTAAAGCTGCTAGAGGTTAAGTGAGAAAATACTGCATGATGTGATGTAATTTAGGTGAACTGACCCTTTAATCTGGAATAATGTTCAGTTTGTATTGACACTGTGTCAAAGACGTGTTGATTCAGATCTATGGCGTCTTTGGAGGCTGTAGTTTGTGTTGGTGTTGTACTTAAACTGTCATGTTTATCTAATATTTGCATCCATTTAATTTTTATTGTAATATTCTTTTATTTTCATTTTTATATGCAATGAATCCTGTGAACTTTGCTGCTACGGCCACTTCAGTACAACTCAGTGAGTCCTGTTTCTGTTTGTCTTCTTCTATCTATATCTACACTTCAGAATGAAGAACAGATGTCACAAACACTGGTTTGCTGTGTAAAGTACCAACTGTAAAAACATTATAAACTCACTGTGTTTTCATCCATCTGTGTTTTTGTCCCTGAAAAGAAAAGAGAGAGTCGACTTTAGTTTCCACAGTGAAAATCCAGCTTTATCAAAACTTCCTGTTTCTGAGTTTCATCTGTGAATGTTCTCACCTTTAGTTCTTGTCCAGATGTTGACTGCCACAACAATTATTATGAGTGCTGCTAAACCCACAGACACAATGATGAACCTCCAGAACGATTCTGAAAACATTAGAAACATTTTGACTGCACAGTTCAGTTCTGTTTGAAATCCTGCAGCTAAAGTAGCAACGAATCACAGACTTTCATCAGCTCACAGTTTTCCCGCATGTCTTTGCTAACTGTGAATGTAGTCGTCTGATTTGTGAGCAGCAGTGGATCTTGTGGATTGAGCAACAACAACTGAGTGAGACTGACTGAATAAGAGAATATCTCCACCCACAGCCGAGCGTCGCTCTGACATTCAGACTTTAGACTCCAGAAGAGGAGAGAGAGAGAGAGAATGTAATCACTTTCTATTTTCTGATTTCTACTTTGATGACTGGCTTTATAACTTAAAAATCAAGATATAAAATCAATAAAAAAGTTTGTTTTAGTTCAGTATGTGGAGAGAAAGAGGCTGACAGGAAGACAGAGAGACTCTAGAGAAAGATGAGTTACTACCTTGTAGTTTTGTTGAAGCATCATTGGTTGTTGTTGTGGTTGTTGTTTGTTTGTCACCCAACAAGCTGACACTGCTGGTAGGTTATGTGTTTGAGTTAAACCTATAGAGAGGCCCTGTCCTTTGATTATAAGTCAAATCTGTCAGCTAGGGAGTGTGTAGTCGCTGTTTTTAAGGACTGATTCTGGAGCAGCATCATGGAGCCTCCTCCAAAGCTGCCAGTGTTGAAAAGACATCTTATCTAAATAAGATATAAGATCCTCCAGATTTAAGCTAAGAGCACAAGTCATTTCAATTCAGTCAATTTATTTATTCTTCTTATTTCACAGCAGGTCCATCAGCCTCCACCTCTACCTCCATCACTGGTTTCATCCAGGAAGCTGACAGTGCTGGTAAGTTTAGGCCTACATCAACAATAACTAAACAATTATTCACCTCTAGCAACACTCAGTGTATGAACATGTCAACTTACTGAAATGACTTATTTTATGTGTTAATCTTCCTCATAGGTCTACCTGTGGCTACTGAAGTGGAGAGCAGTACCATCGTGGTACCAGCACACCTGTCTCTCCAGTTTCTGCTGCTCCAGTGGATCCAGCTGACTGGACATCAGGACTTAACGACCAGTTACACGTTGATGTGGTGAGCGGTAAAACCAGCACAGGTTGACAGAGACATTTAGACTTTTCCAAAAAGACACTCAGACAGTAAAAGTCTTTTCTATCATTACATGTTTAGATCACTCATAAAGAAGCAGGTTGAGAAAATGATGCTGTCAGCTGTTTCCTAGTTTTTGTCTCTTAAACTCTTGTTTGGCTGTTATTAAAGATTTAAGCTTTGGTCATAATCACTTTATGAGTCTTTTTATT
>NW_025744312.1:0-752 GCF_021292245.1 Micropterus dolomieu
ACTTTTGACTAAGACCAGCAGGAGACTGCACATTAACACTGTGCTTAAGTCCCTTCATTGGCTTCTGATTGGTTTGACTTTTTAAAAATTTTAATCATTACTCAAAGAGCCTTGACAAGCTCCCTGTTACATCCAGGATGTAATTCATGCACACACCTCTGGTCGCTCTCTGAGGTCTTCAGGTCGAGACATTTCAACTGTTCCCAGAAATAAGTTTTAAGACAAGAGGTGATTGTGCTTTCTGTGTGGTGGCTCCAAGGCTTTGGAAGTCTCTCCCTTTAGGTTTGAGAGCCTTGGATTCTGGGGAAACGTTTAGAAAACACCTAAAGACATATCTTTTTAGACAAGCTTTTAACTAATATGGTTTTGTATTTTGTTATAATATATATAATATTACTGTTTAGTTTATTTAATTTACTGTAAAGCACTTTGTGACCCCTTAGTCTATGAAAGGTGCTACACAGCAGGTAAAGTAAATGTTGAACATGTCACCATTCTTCTAAGTTAACATGTTTCTAAAGGTGCTATTGACATAAAATTTCCCAAGAAATCCATACATACCAAAAAACGAATACAAATTAAAGCTGCAAGCAGCGTTGGGCGGGCCCTCGCACTTGTAAGCGCGTCCGCGTGTGAGCCGGCCGAGTTGCATATTCTGGAGCTCTGCCGGTGCGGCTGTGAATTTGCTACGCGGTTATGTCGCCGCATGAAGGTGCTATATGTCACTTCCTGTGTCCCCTATGTGGAGCTAC
>NW_025744312.1:772-1823 GCF_021292245.1 Micropterus dolomieu
CGATCCGACTAAATCCCTAGGAGGAGTTCGTTAAAGTACGAAGTGTGTAAATCATCCAAAAATGGCCATAAAATTCAAAATGGCCGACTTCCTGTTTTCTTTAGGCTATGGGTTCTTGAGGCTTTTTTGTGCGTCTTGATACGATACATGTCCCCAGAAAATTTCGTACATGTAGGTTGAACGTGAACGAGGGGCTAATCTTTTCCAATTTTCTAGGTGGCGCTAGCGAGTCATTTTGCCACGCCCATGTGCGAAACTTGTAGAATACGAAATTTTTCACCGGTTCTGACATGTTTGCAAATTTTGGTGAGTTTTCGAGTATGTTTAGGCCATGTCATTTGGGCCTACTTTGCAGAAAAAAAAAAAATAAATAAATAAAATTAAAGCTGCAAGCAGCGTTGGGCGGGCCCTCGCACTTGTAAGCGCGTCCGCGTGTGAGCCGGCCGAGTTGCATATTCTGGAGCTCTGCCGGTGCGGCTGTGAATTTGCTACGCGGTTATGTCGCCGCATGAAGGTGCTATATGTCACTTCCTGTGTCCCCTATGTGGAGCTACATAGCACTTGCCGCTATGAATATAAATCGGTATTGACGTGTAGATGTCTGGGGGTCAGAGAGTTATCAAGCACGTAAAGTTTGTTTCAGATGTGAGCATGTACACTGAACAATAATGTACCCAAACAATAAAATAAATTCCTTTTATATTTCCCTGCCTTGTTGTTTATGTGTACATACAGAGGAAGAATGTGAGAACAGCACACATTTCATCGTTACTGTGTGCTGTACCGCAGTTCTGTGTCCATGCATGCAGCAAACTGAAAGCACTGTCTGTCGGAGCGTCTACGTGAAAAGAGAAGGAAGACATGGCTGGTAGTGTCTTCAGAGTTGTTAAACACCTCAGCGCACTGAAGGAAGCCATCTGACTGTGTGAGGGGCAAGATCGTTGATGTCTGCAGGCAGAGTAGGAGCTCTCCTGTCTGACTGGTCCACCAATAGCAGAGAAGATGACCCCTTGAGACACAGCCCCTCCTCATTTGCATAATGAGGCAGAAA
>NW_025744313.1:0-27674 GCF_021292245.1 Micropterus dolomieu
ACACACGTGTGTGTGTTACTGTAAATAGGTTTATTGTACAGTTATTTATGAAAGCAAACGACTTCAAAGTAAACAGTTACCAACTAAGAAACTTAAATTTGCCAAATGAGCAGACGGTAATGTGTTACACAATGTAACAGTATTTTTTTATGTGAAGTTCTGGCAACACTATTACAAAGATTATTTGATAGGTTCCAGCAGTATCTATTGTTACAGTTCAACATTTAGTCATCAGTCTGGAATAACAAATCATCAGTAGGCACTGGCATCTTGACATCAACAGCAGAAACAGAACTACTTTAATACAAGCAAAGAATCACAGTAACTAACTTCACTCTTCCTTCAGTCAGTTACAGCATGAGCATGGGAACAATATTAGAAATCTCTCTCATCACACTGGGTACATACAATTGTCTGGTTAAACTTAGAAGAAACATAACGGAGCAGCAGACACTTATTTTCCATCACTGACTCAATGCTCAGAATGTCACACAGAAAACATGAGGATGTTAATCATCACAGGTAAGTGTATCTAAACTATGTGGTGCATGATGAACTTGAGCATTCATTCTTTCTACACACAGGTGAAAAACTCTAGCGAGCTACAAACATCACCTCCTACACCTACAGAACGTGAGTATTAAAATGATGCACCAACATAAGCCTCTTAACTACTGAACTATCAGAAGCATAAATTCAACACTACTAATCTTCCTTGCAGTTCTAGAGGAATAGCGACTAAACCTTTAGTTAGGAGTACTTTTTAAACAGGTATGAAAGTAGATAAGTGGATTTACAGCTAGACTACTAGGTGAATAAAAATATTATTCTTTGACAATAGTTTATGAAATCATAGTAAAAGTTAATTTGAAGTGAAGTGAAAATCATTGAAACAGACAGTATCAGTAGAAAAAAAACAGCCCGACTCTGGACCACTTCTGGGTGGTGTGACCTCGTGGCTACATAGTGTTAGATTACAGAAGGCCAGTATGTAGTTGTAACCACAGTAACATACATGCTGCTCAGAATTTAAAGTCACTATTGTCTATCTCTCAGTTTGTAGAAAAGCTCAGAATATAACACACCACAGCTATCAGGGCATTAGGAGGAGGCAGGAGGAACCAGCTAGCTTGGCTTTGAAAACTATTCATAACAATGCAGTGTGACTGCGTTGATGGAAATTAAGGGATTTACTGTGAATAAATGTTTTTCCACACTGTTCACACCAGTATGGTCTCTCTCCAGTGTGAACACGACGGTGAATGTTTAGTTCACCTGATATAATGAAACCTTTCCCACACTGGTCACAGCTGTGTGGTTTCCCTCCAGTGTGAACATGTTGGTGGTATTTTAGACTACTTGATGTAGTGAAAGCTTTCTCACATTGGTCACAGCTGTACGGTTTCTCTCCAGTGTGAATACGTTGGTGGTATTTTAGACTACCTGATGTAGTGAAAGCTTTCTCACATTGGTCACAGCTGTACGGTGTCTCTCCAGTGTGAATACGTTGGTGGCATTTTAGACTACCTGACTGAGTGAAAGCTTTCCCACATTGGCCACAGCTGTACGGTTTCTCCCCAGTGTGAACACGACAGTGACTTTGTAGTTTAGCTGATGAAATGAAAGTTTTCCCACACTGTTCACACCAGTATGGTTTCTCTCCAGTGTGGATACGACGGTGCTTTTGTAGGTCACCCGATAGAGCGAATGCTTTCCCACACAGGTCACAGCTGTACGATTTCTCTCTAGTGTGAACACGCTGATGCATTTTTAGTGCACTCGATCCAGTGAAAGTTTTCCCACACTGTTCACACCAGTATGGTTTCTCTCCAGTGTGAACACGACGGTGAATTTTAAGTTCATATGATGTAGTGAAAGCTTTTCCACACTGGTCACAACTGTACGATTTCTCTCTAGTGTGAACACGCTGATGCATTTTTAGTGCACTCGATCCAGTGAAAGTTTTCCCACACTGTTCACACCAGTATGGTTTCACTCCAGTGTGAACACGTTGGTGTTTTTTTAGAGTACCCAAATGGGGAAAAGCTTTCCCACACTGGTTACAGCTGTATGGTCTCTCTCTAGTGTGAACAAGTAGATGGGTTTTTAACCCACTTGATCTAGCGAAAGTTTTCCCACACTGGCCACAGCTATGCGGTCTCTCTCCTGTGTGAACACGTTGGTGGTATTTTAGACTACCTGATGAAGTGAAAGCTTTCTCACATTGGTCACAACTGTATGGTGTCTCTCCAGTGTGAATACGTTGGTGACATTTTAGACTACTAGACTGAGTGAACGCTTTCCCACATTGGCCACAGCTGTATGGTTTCTCCCCAGTGTGAACACGACAGTGACTTTGTAGTTTAGTTGATGAAATGAAAGTTTTCCCACACTGTTCACACCAGTATGGTTTCTCTCCAGTGTGGATGCGACGGTGCTTTTGTAGGTCACCTGATAGAGCGAAAGCTTTCCCACACTGGCCACAGCTATGCAGTCTCTCTCCTGTGTGAACACGTTGGTGAATTTTAAGTTCATTTGATGTAGTGAAAGCTTTTCCACACTGTTCACAACTGTATGGTTTCTCTCTAGTGTGAACACGCTGATGCATTTTTAAATTCTTCGATGTTGTGAAGGATTTTTCACAGTGCTGACAGCAGTGACGTTTGAGTCCATCTCTTCCTCTCCGTTCCTATAACAGACAGAGAGAAAGAGTGATTGAGATGTCATGGTGCAATGTAAAGTAGTGAGTGTACAGCTTGTACAACAGGAGGAGTGGAAAAGGACTCCAGTGGCAATCTGTGAAGCTCCAAGAAATTAAGGCAGTGCTGGCAAATAATAGAGGCCTCATAAAAAATAGACACTTTGGTACCAATTTGGATATTTTCACATAGGGGTGTACTCATTGTTGTTGCCAGGGGTTTAGACAATCGTCGTGCGATCTATTTTAAGGGGACAGCAAATTTACATTGTTATACAAGCTGTACACTCACTCAAAATTTTACAATACCAGTACCAAAACCAGAACCCTTAAAGTGATACTGATACCAATTAAATTGATACCAACTGAACTGAGCTGTTGTAGCCATATAGTGGTTGATTGGTAGGCTATTATTATTCTTACTGTTATGGACAAGTAAGACTACAGCTTGGGAGTTTTTTTATATGTGAATGAGAGAGGAGTGAAATAGTTTAGTGACCAAATAAGTTGTAGGAAATGCATTTAAAGGTATTTTTTGGTTGAAAGTAAACAACGGAAAATTAGAAAGTTAATAAAATAGCCTATCAATAAACTGAACTGAAAGATCCCCGCAAGTAGGGATGGGGATCGAGACCCGGTTCCAAAGTTTCTCAAACCCAAAAATCAATAGGGTTCGAGCTTATCGATACTGCTATCGAGACTTGTGGGTCCAATGATGTAACGTTATGTCTCGAGCGTCAATTCTGATTTAATTTGAAACGCAAGAAAAGAAAATCATCAGGCTGCAGTCTGTCAGCTCCTACATACACACACACAGCTGCAGCAGAGCGAGCGGCTGCGCCGTCACGGTGTAATACGGTGAGGGTTAAGTTAGCTCCAAACTACTGTGATGTTATCTGTGAAGGTTCTCAGTCATCCAGGTCATAATTATCCAATGAAGGTTGAGGTCAAGGGCAACTGGACTTGGTAGAAGAAACTAGAAGACGTTTCGTCCCTCATCCAAGGGACTTATTCAGTTCTGACTGAGAGGTAAGGAAACTCAGCTATTTAACCTCTTGGATCGTTAATTTTCGATGTAAATTGCGCAAAACTGATTAAAATGTTTAAAAAATACCATTCACTTAAACATATTGAATAAGTAATTAATATTTTAGTCACAGGAATGCAATATTTTATTTTTAATTTAATACAGTAATTGTTATTATTGGTCGCACCACATGATGAGTGGAACAAAAACTTCTAAACCAAAAATATATTTAAACCAGATATCAGTAACATTTAAAGGAATTTTCATGAACAAACATTTCATAAACATTTTTTTGATGGAACTCTCATTACAAACATTTATGTTGTGCAGTACACATTTACATTTTTGTTTTGAACAAACATAGAACTTGACAATATGTCAGAGGTGTTACCCAATCAGCAGCCACATTTAAAAGACAGTGAAGTCCAGTGGCTGGCCGTACGCAACAGGATGTTCAAGGCTCCACCATTTCCATTGAAAAAAATGCTTTGCTACATTTTGTTAGGATTAAAGTTGGCTTCAAACTCAAAATAACTCTAAATTTACTTGATTTATGTTTACATGTTGTTTAATTTGACCTGACAGTCACGTGTCTGTGATCATCGATCAGGGAAATCGAACACGGTTGTCCTTTGTAAAAGTCCTGGGTTTGACACAGCCAATAGAGGTCGTTAAAATATAATAAATCAAGTGAAGATGGGCTGCTACGCCAACATGTTCACAAAAAAATGCATTTCCTCCTAAGAAATGGAAACACGCACAAGAGCAACATGTTGCTTCATATAGTTTTCATTTAAAATTTTCTTTAAGACGCAACAATTCTTGCTCCGCTCTTGCTGCGGGGTCAAAATTAACATGCTGTCCATGGCAAGCAGTTTTTCTTTACTTGCATAGTTTGTGAAATAGTTAAGTAAAATTACAAGTTCTAAATATTTTTGGCCATTTTTCTCATGATATTGTACAAAGACTAAAAATAATCCGTTGTTTCTAAAATGTAAGAAAAAGTGTGTCAAATTGCAGAAAAATCTATTCCATATCATACTACAATAAAAGCACTTTATATGTAAAAGTCAAATTGAATATAAAAGGACAAAAACTAAATTGCCCATCATGGAAACCACTTTTCAGCGGTCGCACCACGATATTTTCTAATTTAGTCAAAATTTGAAGGCAGAGAATAGGCCATGTAAACAAAACTTGATGTTTCAATGGGTCCTTATCAAATTGGTATATTATTCAACTTCCTGTCTTCTAATGGATTTCAACATAAAAGTCCCGAAGTGGTCGTTTGTTGATGGTCGCACCACATGATATTTCATAAAATGGACATCGGACATCGCCTGAAACGATACTTTAAAAAAAGAAAAAACACACACAAAAAAACTGGTGGGCATTAAAGTTTGTTTTTTTTTTAATTTACTGTTGGTCTCTGTGTTCGATCCTGTTCAAGCCGTGTTTACTGGGAGGATGCTGAGTGCAGTTTTCTTTTACCACTCGCTCGGCTCCGGTTCTGGGGCGCCGCTCTCTGACGTTATCCTGGCCCAAATTCCATCCCATCTCCCACAGAAAACACCGCTCAGAACTGTCTGAAAACAGCTCATTTGTAGTCCAGCCTTTTCTTCCGCTTTCTGGTGAGGTCACAAGAAAGTACGTGTCATAATGCTCACCTAGTACCTAGTCAGACCAGGGTTCGTGCACCATTTTTAAAGTTAAATTGAAACCTTTCTAAGACCTTTTAAGACATCAAATGTAAATTTAAGACCCCAAAATTTTGAAACAACGTATTTGATATAAAAGAGATTCGTGTTATCTCTTTTAATGAACGAGGCAATGCCATATTTGCCAGTTTTATTTTCACCACAGGTGAATATAAATTATATATTATATATATTTCTAATCGGGGAACATAAAGGTGGTTTACACCTGGCACTGAAAGGCATTTTGGGTGATCAGATTGTGATCGGGTAGCACTAGACCACATGAAAGTACAGGTGTAAATGCACCCGAGACGCATTGAGGACAGATTCTGATCCGATCAGCAAAACTACCTCTGTAGATGTTAAGGGACACCATGACCACATGGATGCAAATGCAATGTCTATCCATATGCAACAACTACTTTCCCGGAAATATGTACCAGTCGCAGTCTTCTGCAAATCAAATCCGAGTCTGACCGTGCAGACAAGCGCCTAGACAGTGTGAGCATTCAGTGTTGTGCATAAACCTGCTCAAACATATATCCAATGTTCAATATATATTTGATATTAGATAGATATTTTGTCGAGGTAAAGGGACAAATTTTTTTTACTTAATTTATCTCGTGAATATTTGCTGTTTTTAATTTTCTACCTCAGATTTGTGAAGTGATCCACTGTTTACCAAGCTGCTGTTTGGCATCAAGTGGCTGTCATGTTCTGACCATAAAAGCACAACTTTCACTGAAGAGTAAAACTTCTTCAACCCTCGAATTGACATTGGCTATTCAGTAGAATAGGGTGGTATGGTGTGTTTTGGGGCTCAACGTCACAATGTCCCATCAGCAATCACCAATGGACAATGGCAATTCAATTAAATTTTATTTATATAGCACCAAATCACAACAACAGTTATCGCACAGCGCTTTTCATAAAAGAGCAGGTCTAGAGTATACTCTGTGATGTTATTTTCTTAAAAAGTATATAATATAAAATCAATAAATTTGTTGCCAGAAGGTGCAACTTTTTCAGCGAGAGAGAATAAGCATGTACATTTTACCTTACACATAATTTGCTATTATAACTACTTTTAATGTAGCATATTTACATCTAGTTTCTCTCTTTACCAGCACTCTTTAATTCTAACAAAAGCTACGAGAAACCATTTCTCAACCATCTGTCTCTAAAACATGCCGTCTATGATACAGTGAGCTACTGTCTATAACAGTGACCTTTAACTTTTAGGTTTTATTTAACTAATATATACCTACAATGAAGGCCTGGGGGACATGGCCAACAATGGTATACCAATAAAAAAGGTCAGGTAGCACCGTTATCAGGGCATTAAACAGAATTCTTGACTAAGAACGTGGTCGGAATGACTCATGACCTGTCCAGCCTTCTTTTCAAGTGGGAGCGCAGGTCTGTCAGCTGAACTCCAATGATCTTGGAGCAGATTTTAACAATGCTGCTGAGGCTATTCTTGTCCTTCAGACCATCCATAAAACCAGCAGATAAAAGAAAATTTTAAAAGACTTTCAATAAACGAATAATAAAAAATTACATTAGATACTCTGGGTAACATTAAATAAATTTAGCTTCCGCATCAAGTAGATTCTTTGTTGTCCCCGCTTGGCGACAGACTGTTTTTGTCAAACTTGAGGTTGGAGTCAAACATGGTTCTCTCGCTCTCCCGAAAACACAGCGGCCAAGTTTGTGTAGTGAATGGTTAGTATCACGAACACCGCTGCACAAATCCATCAAACACGCTTGTCAATGTTGGAGACCCACCTTAAATAAATTATTACCACGCATGTAAGGAGCCTAGCTAATAAGGATGGCTATGTTAACCTTACAAAACAGCTGGGTTGCGAGGTTAGCACGCTGTACATAGCTCCGTTCTAGTCAATATCGCATACACCCAAACCTCGCCACAGTTCATTCTGTGGGAAACACTGTTACTGAACATATTATTAAGTAAAATTATTAGTGCTGGGCAACGATTAACATTTTTAATCACGATTAATCACATGATTTTCTTGCAATTAAGCGCATTGTGCGCAATAGTGAATGAATAATAAGTAGTGTATTGCACACTTACTTTAAATGTACTGCTATATACACAACATGCAACAACATGTGGTTTGCAAATTCTTTAAACAAATAAGGTGCTTTTTCCCCAGCAGTTCCTTTTACACAGTAGCAATAAAATACAGTCATACACAAAAGTTTAGACACCCCTAACAATTTCCATGATTTTCATTTAGAAATAAATCGGGTATTTGGATCAGGAGTTTCATTTTGAGCTATCAAATAACTGAAAGACATAGTAATATTTCAGTGGTGAAATGAGGTGTATTAGATGAACCAAAAATGTACAATATGCATCAAAATGAAAGTAGACAGGTGCATAAATTTGGGCACCCCAATAGAAATATCAACTCAATATTTAGTTGAGCCTCCTTTAGCAGAAATAACAGCCACTAGACCCTTCCTCTAGCCCTTAATGAGTTTCTGGATTCTGGATGAAGGTATTTTGGACCATTCCTCCTTGCAAAACATCTCCAGTTCAGTTAGGTTTGATATTTGCCAAGCATGGACAGCCCGCTTCAAATCACCCCACCGATTTTCATTGATATTCAGGTCTGGGGAACATTGTACTTGTTCCTCTGCATAAATGCCAGAGTAGATTTTGAGCAGTGTTTCGGGTTGTTGTCTTGTTGAAATATCAAGCCCCGGCGTAATTTCAACTTTGTGACTAATTCCTCTAAATTATTCTCAAGTATCTGCCAATATTGAGTGGAATCCATGTAACCCACAACGTTAACAAGACTCCCAGTACCGGCACTGGCCACACAGCCCCAAAGCATGATGGAACCACCATCAAGTTATACTGTGGGTAGCAAGTGTTTGTCTTGGAACGCGGTGTTCTTTTGCCGCCATGCATAACGCCCCTTATTATGAACGAATAACTCCATCTTTGTTTCATCGGTTCACATCACCTTCTTCCAAAATGATGAGCTGGCATGTCCAAATGTGTGTTTGCAGACCTCAAGCGAGACCGTTTGTGGCGTGTGCAGAAAAGGCTTCTTCCGCATCACCCTCCCGTACAGCTTATCCATGGTGCGCTGAATTGTTGAACGATGCACAGTGACACCATCTACAGCAAGATGATGTTGTAGGCCTTGGGCTGTTTTTGACCGTTCACCGTCCTTCGCCTCTCTGATATTTTACTTGGCCTGCCACTTCTGGCCTTAACTAGAACTGTGCCTGTGGTCTTCTATTTCCTCACTACGTTCCTCACAGCGGACGCTGACAGCTTAAATCTCTGCCATAGCTTTTTGTAGCGTTCCCCTAAACCAAAATGTTGAACAAGCTTTGTTTTCAGGTCATTTGAGAGGTGTTTTGAGGCTCCCATGTTGCCACTCTTCAGAGGAGAGTGAAAGAGAACAACAACTTGCAAATGGCCATCGTAAAAACCTTTACTCATGATTGGATGCACCTGTCTACAAATTTAAGGGCTTAATGAGCTCACTAAACCAATTATGTGTTCCAATTAATCAGTGCTAGGTAGTTACAGGTGTTGAAATCAACAAAATGACATGGGTGCCCAAATTTATGCACCTGTCTAATTTCGTTTTGATGCATATTGCACATTTTCTGTTCATCCAATAAACCTAAATTCACTACTGACATATTACTGTATTTTTCAGTTATTTGAAAGCTCCATATGAAATTGCTGATCCCAAAACCCGATTATTTATAATTGAAAATCATGGAAATTATCTGGGATGCCTAAACTTTCGCATACGACTGTATTTTATATATTTCTTCAATCTCAAAACATTAATGTAATCAAACCAAAGCTGCTTGCCACCGCCAGGGCATTAACTTTCTTATAGCTTAAAACAAGTGACCATCAGAGAACATTGTTCTTGTGTTCACTCGCACAGACTTCAAAACTTGAAATGACGTTAGAAATCACAGTGGATATTTTACAAGCTCGGACCAGGTAACGTTAAAGCTGCTACTGCGTCATGCGCCTCCTGCTATGGTGCCACTCACCAAGCAAACTTCTGCGCAAGTGGACGGAGTCAGTCTGCTATGCTAGTTCCCGCTTTAGCTGCCGCAGAGCTCGGGAAAAACACCGGGTCCGATCCGGTACAGAAGTCCGTGTACTCACCCGGGTGCTGACTTCCCGGCTGGTCGGGTCCGGGTCCGGGTCCGGGTCCGGCTCGCAGTTAGCAGAAACTTTCTGTCCGGAGCTCGTCGACGTTACTGCCGCCATCTTGTCTCTCCGTGCGCTGAGCTGACAGTGCGCATGCGCTGCTCGTTGTTTTCTTTTCAAACGGCATCACCGTGGAAACGAGTTTAAAAACAGAAAAAAAACAAAATTAAAATGAAAGAAGCGACTACTTCATGTTCACTATTTAAACCTTTCCATCGACCGTTTTAATGAATTAAAAGTGTTGTTAATGGGTCAATATCACTATAAAGTGCCTTTGGTGTCCTCAGAATGAATGAACTTATTGTAAAATAATTTAAGGTTTTATTATAAATGACCAAACATTTACACACATCAGAATGTGTTTCCTTCATTTTATACCATTTTCTTTGGTTTTTGCATGGCCCACATGCTGCTCTGCTAACTTCAATGAGTGTAATAAGTGGTTTAATTACACAAAATTAAAATAGTTTTTATTTGTAATAATGGTCCTTAGCAGGTTTGTTCATACAAGCCATTTGAATAATTTGTTTAATTTACATGATAATATTAAACATTTTGTAAGTGTCCCTGAAATTGCTGTCATTGTGGGGTAACTGCCTCTTTAAGAAACAGGCCGGTGTATTGAGTGACATCATCGCCAGTAGTCTTTGTTCAATGGAGGTTTAAACAACTGCTGGAAGTACATAACATTTCTACACTTCTATTCCTTAATTTTCATCATATTGTGTTTGTTAGATCCCGAGTCACCCCTGTTCAGGAGGTACTGGACCAGCTCTCCGTCGTAAAGGGTCCGATCCTCTGGGTATTACCCTAGTAGGTATAACTGAGGACTGTTTAAGCTGGTGTCGAAGAGATTCGCCTGGCTTCTCACTGTCTTCTTCCGAACGCCTACCCTGCTTACTCTGAAATGGCACCTGACTGAATAGCCCTAGAGCCAAATACCACCCCAGCCATGCCCGTTAACGACAGCTCTCTTCTCATTGATCAGTGCACTTGGTATAGTTGCTAGGATTGTGTTTAGTGGCCAGGAAAATAGGCCCCAAGGATAAGTTAATTTTGTTGGCTAGAGCAACCTATACACACTTTACCTAATGAATTACTACCTTAGTGAAGAAATAAGTTCAGTGTCTACTACTTGTACTTTAAATGCAGTATAAAAGGGGCAAATGGAACAAGGATTTAAATGGGGCTGTTCTCAAAATATCGATACAGAAATATATATATACATATATTGTTAGGTAATCCTTGATTATATGTGTATACAGATGCTTTTGTATCGATACATCAACAAATGACTGACATAACTTACAGGGAACAGTTGCTGTTGAGGGGTTGCTGGGGATGTTGCTGCTGCTGCTCTGGTTGCTGCTGATACTACTGGAGGTGATCTGTGACTAGAGATATTATAACAAACATAGGAGATATATTAGCTGATGTGACCATGACAAGATGTAAAGATTGCTGACAGTATTTGGGACCGGCTCACTATGACTGACCTGCTGTAGCTGCAGCCGCTGCCAAAGCTGACTGCTACGAGAAAATAAGAGGGAGACGCTCTCAGAGACGGCTGCACACCGAGAGCTGCAGGGAGAGGAAATAAGATTCCAGGTTAACAAAAGTGCAGGAAATAATCTGGGAAGGAAACAGTACTGGGAGAAAGGACTAAGTTAGCCGAGGCAGGTGTAAGAGTGAGACAGATCTATAGACAGGTGTGTGTGTGTGTGTGTGCAATATTGTGATAATGATTTTATATATTTCATTGTTAAATCGGAGATATATGGATTGTATTTTGATTGACTATATGTCTAATCATAAATCTAAAAATATGTGTGTGTGTTCTTTCTGTTGGCCCATAATAACCATGACAGAGCAGCATTTTATAACATTTCATACCTTTTTCTGAAATCTAATAGGGCCATTTCTTCTTTGATGTCAGGAATATTATTTATTTTATATTGACACTGACATTATTACATGTATTTCCAGTTATTTAGTTCATATAATAGGTTTGCTATCTATTCAAATACTGTTCTGATTTAAGTGATCGTTTGAAAACGGGCTGATAAGTAGGCTATAATTCAGAGGAATAAGTAATAAACCTGTTTTACCAAAGTTGTTATAATTATTTTAAGGCACACTACGTTTTTTATTAAGTTACTGTAATAATCCTAGTTGAAGTGAAAGGTTTTTAGTCAAATTATATAAAAAATACCAGACCTCACGACGCCCGTGAAACTTTTCTCCCTCAAACAGCAAGAATGAAGTGAACAGAGCAACTTTTGTTTATCTGTGTGTAGAAGCAACGTTATTTTTGGGCGCAGTGTTAGTCGGCAGCTAAAGTTACTTCTACTGGCGACACGCAGCAATATGCAACTACTGTTCTGCTCTCTTTGCGTCTTTCTTGTAAAATACATCCAACAACCCACAACATGCACGTTGAGGTGAACCCGTCTGACCGGCGGGATCGCAGGAGTCCTGCAGGCAGAGCTGCTGAATCACTAACGGTGTGTGAACGGGAGGGCTCGTCACGTATGAGGTCATCAGGTGAAAGGTCATCATGTGGGTCATTTTATTTACTATGAAATTATTTTTACTAATAGTTTGATTCGGCAGGACTTCACAAAAGGACCTTTACAAATTTAAAAATTAATTAATTAATTAAATTTGTCATTGACAAAAGGGCACTTTGGGCATCAAAGGGCAAAAGGGCACTTTGGGCATCAAAGGGCAAAAGGGCAGGTGCTCAAGCCCCCTTAGCACCCCCCTCTGCACGTGCATGGAGTCCAATGATTCTTCAGTTGGTTTGGATGTTGTGGTTACCGTCTGTGGCTCGATCTCTTGAAGTCCCCTGAAGAAATCTCTGAAGTGTTCTCTAGTTTGCTGTTCAAATCCCCGTCTCTTCTCTTGGGCTCTTGGTCCGGTGCGGTGATGGTCTTGCTCCGAGTCCGATGCCTCTGAGGTCTGCCGAGGAATAACCCCGATCTCTCTCTGACTCCTCTTTATATATCCTACTCCGTAGCTGAGTTTCTTTGTGAAATCAGCCACCACCCTTTTCCTGTGTACGTGACTACTGTCACACAGCTTGTTCATCTGTAAATTCAGTTGGGCCAGAGATATCCTTGTTTGGCCATTTCATTTTCCCTTGCTGACCCTTTTGCAGTTATCTAACCTTTACCCTAATTCTCCTTACTTTAACAATATTATGTATTTTACAATCGAAATATCAATTCTGTTTATTAATCTTCAATATCAATGAGATATCCTGATTTTCAATCATCATATCATGTTTAATACCAAATATCTTTCTTTTATCATTATTCAATATATTGCTTATAGCATTGTTAAGCTCTGTGTTTTGCAGATGGAAGGATGTTGCACTTGTAAACATATTTAATTACCTATTTAAAAACATACAGTTGTGAAAATGTAAAAGAACAATAACTAGGTTATTTGGAAGAGCAAAGACGGCGACAAAGAGAACTGATTGCATCCCCAAAATGAAATGAAAACAATAACTTTTTAAAAAACAAATCATTCAGTAGTCACTAGTTTCCTCCCCAAGTCAAAAACCATTATTAATTAATAATACTAAAAAGGTTAGTGGCATGTCCACCTTTTATGAAAATAAACAAATTATTTTCAAATTGTATAAAATCTTGGATTATTTCTTTATGAACAAATGAAGACCAAATATTACTGTTTGATGGTTTGACCACATACGTTTGTTGTTTAGAGTTTATTTAGGAAAGAAAGTGCAAATATGACAGATGACAGGGTGGACATATTTTATGCTTTGTTCATACTTTGTAAGCTTGCAATTAATTTATAAAAAGTGCTGGAGCTTGACCAACATGCATTTCTAACAAACTAAGATCTACTTCATAAAATGTATGTAGAGTCAAATGGAAAATCTCAGCTTTGTCTTTTGGGAATTATGAAGTCTCAAAGGCACTTTATAGTGATAATGACCCTAATACAACATGTGTCTGATTTTCTCCAGAGCTGTTTCGTCTTCAGGTCAACATAAAAACCAGAGCAAAACATCTGCGTGGATGAAATGATCCAGTTCAGTTCCTAACAGAAGTCTTTCTTCCTACATATAGAAACTTGCCTTTGTGGGAGCTGGATAACGTATAGAGCATAAAGTATGAGGACCAGAGATGAGAGCCGTTAAACAGTTAAAGTTTCTCACTTCAATAGATTCAGTAGACAGAAGGTACTCTAACAGGTCATAATAAAATTAAATCACTCATTCACAATTGAACAAGGAAACGATGTAGCATGTCGGCTAAATGCAGTAAATGTACCGTGATCATGTAACGAGCATTGATTAGTTCAACCTGATAAAACTATTAATATAACGTTGCAGTGGGGGTTTACCTGAGTTCCCAGTATATTATGTGAAGCTGTCTCCCTGCCTTTTTTCCGGGAGGATTGTGCCGATATGCCGGTGTCTCGCGTCGCTGAATGAAGTGACGTACGGCGCAGGTGTTAATCTGCCTCTCAGCCGGGAGCAGAGCCTGAACATGTCTGAATAAAAAAGCCACAGCCTGCATGCTGGTGTTCCTGCGTTTATTGCCAGATTTCTGTATGAAAGTGGTTGCGTTTCGGATTATGCTCAATCATGAGTTCAAGCAAGCACGTGTACGAGCACACGCCTGGTTGCAGTCTTAAAACCGCACCGCTAGTGGCCACTGGAAACTACATTATGCCCCTTTTAAAAAAGAAAAAAACCAGTTAAATACACTCATACTGCCACCTGCTGGTACAAAAGGGGTACATCAGCTCCATCTACTTTCACTCAAAAAACTGCAAAGCAAGTTCAACCATATAATACCTGTACTGCACCAAACAATGCGCTCATTAAATCACAGAGAGAGAAGTGACGTGTTCCCTGGTCAGTTCTAAAATATGTAATTGGATTGTACTTGCTACATGGACAGAATGTGTTGTTTATATCTGCGAGACAAACAGCTAATGAATATTATTGGCAATAAAACTGTACAGCATTGAAGCTGCACCACCGCGCCGACAAAAATCAATATGTAAAAACTAAAAAAGTCAATATGCAAATAAAGAAAACCTCTCAGTGAAATGTTTTTGTAGAAATGTGTCTTAAGGAAAAGACTCTGAACCTGATCTTGCCCATTGAATAGTTTGCAACACCCTACTAGAGGACCTCAGTCTGCATCCTGGATCAGCAGCCCATGTCTAAACATAACAAAGAAGCAGCAGGCACTTACTTTCCATCATTTACCCAATGCTCAGAATATCACACAGGAAGCCTTAAGGATGGTATAAACTATAATGTGGTGCACTCCCTCTTTCTACACACACTGGCTAAAAACTAAATGAGTCATCTCCTATACCTACAGACTGTGAGTATTAAAGTGATGAAATGTCCCAGGCCTTTACACAGTGACCAGATTTGGCTTTATTTTCAGTCTGAACAGAGAAGACAGATTCCAAACCACATTCAGAAACAGAAAATAAAAACAGAGAGAATGAACGAATATAGATGTATGTAGCAGGATCCCTACTTTAAATTCAATATCTGCACTTGTAACATCTTCTGGGGCACCACCTTCAATCAAAGGAGAAATTAAAGAAATCAGTCTTATTAACTGATCTGTGAATTCCCAATACATTGATCCTTAGTTTCTGCTTTGAAGAAATATTCACAGACAAAAGGAAACATTTATCTACAGCTAAATGTGATTAACAAGGGAATAAAGCCAATAAATTAGGTTTTAATGAGCTAATGAGTTACGTGACATGAAACCAGATTCAAATAAATGCATTTAAAGTGTTTGAGGAATGATTATTCAGTTTGGCTGTATTAAAAAAGTGGAATGAACGCTAGTTCACTAATTCAGCTTTCCTCAGACCTACGTTCACGGCCTCCCAGCGAGGTGAGCGCTCACTGGAACGTGGTGGTGGCCGATGTGTTGAGTCAGACAAAGCCATGTTTCTCGTGGGAAGACAATGAAATAATAATGCAGACAAACAGAAGAGGTGAAGAAACAAAGGAGAAAGAGGCCGGACCCCCGTCAGAAAGGGCTCTTACTGGAGGAGGAAAGGTTTTCATGTTCAAACTGTTGTACGCCTCATAACTAATAATCTGTCTTTGTGGTTTCTTCTACATTTATGGAACTATATAATGTGATATGTCACCACAGTCACACACTTCGCTTCACTATGGGAAAATTAATAGTGATTACAACAAAATAACAGGGTTTACATCAAGCATCCATCTCAGACATGTTATTTAAAGCTAACTCGGATTTAAAACAACGTGAACCATCACTACTTAACTATCAGAAGCATAAATGTTCAGCTTCTCCTTTTTTTTTTTGGAACCAGCTGAATCCAAAGACACAAAGGAGTCTTTAACTGCTGTCAGTCCTGTTCTTCATCTTGTTATCAGGACAGAACACAGACCTCTGGGGAGTCAGAGAGTACCAGGTGTGGAAAGAGGTAACGTGGCACTTTGACTAGTGAGGACATAAATGTGGCCTCTGGGACTCTCTTGGTCATGCTAACTTGTTGTCTCTGAGTCTGAATCTGTTCATCTAGAAAGTTGTAGGAGGCTCATGTTCTCATCAATGTTTTAATGAGTCCTCGTTTTTCAAAATGTGTATAGTGGAGGTGGAGCAAAGTTAGCATGATGAACAGAGTCACAACAATTATGAGAAATCTTAACCCTTCGGGCCGACAGGTACAAGGTGTGGATGATGACCTCATGATCCTCTGACTTCAGACCAGGACAGACTCTGCTAAATCAACAGGACCAGAAATATCCCTGCGTCCCTCACATGGCTGGACAGTCAGATCCTCCAGCCAGAGTCACTACATTTTCTTTACCAAGCAATTCATAGAGAAAACTCTTGGCAAGTAGTTCTAGAAAAATATTAATATTCAAATAGTTTATGAAATCATAGTAAAATTGTAGTGAGAATCATGGAAACAGACTGAATCAGTAGAAACAGGTAGCCTGACTCTGAACCACTTTTAAGCTAACTCAGATTTAAAACAACATTAACCATAAACTTCCTAACTACTGAACTATCAGAAGCATAAACTCAACACTATTAATAAAACGGTAGCAGATTCAACGGTTAGTTTGATCCTACATATACTAACTCAAACTAATCTCACCTAAATAACAGAAATGCAGTGATGACAAGAATCCCATTAACTGTAGCCACTAGGTTGCAGTGTGGTTACATGGAGAAACAACTTATCAGACACAAGTTTCTTGCTACAATCACATTACTGAGTCTGACCTACTTCTTCCAGGACCCTCCCTCTAGCAGAGGGGTGAGGGAGGGTGGCGTGATCTCGTGGCTACATAGTGTTAGATTACAGAAGGCCAGTATGTAATAACATACAGCTCAGAATATAAAGTTACTGTTGTCTGTCCCTCAGATCGTAGAGAAGCTATCGACACAGCTATCAGGGCATGAGGAGGAGGCAGGAGGAAACCGCTAGCTTGGCTTTGAAAAATGTTCATAACGACGTTGCAGTGTGCCTGCGTTGGTGGACTTTTAGGTGTTTACTGTGAGTAAATGTTTTCCCACAGCGTTCACACCTGTATGCTTTCTCTCCAGTGTGAACACGACAGTGACTTTTTAGTTTAGCTGATGAAATGAAAGTTTTCCCACACAGTTCACACCAGTATGGTTTCTCTCCAGTGTGGCTACGTCTGTGGTTTTTTAGGTCACATAACTGAGTGAAAGCTTTCCCACACTTGTCACAGCTGTATGGTTTCTCTCCAGTGTGAACACGTAGATGGGTTCTTAATACACTTGATCTTGCAAAAGATTTCCCACACTGACCACAGCTATATGGTCTCTCGCCTGTGTGAACACGTCTGTGTCTTTGCAAATCACATGATGAAGTGAAAGTTTTCCCACACTGCTCACACCAGTATGGTTTCTCTCCAGTGTGAACACGTTGGTGCATCTTTAGGCCGTATAATGTAGTACAAGCTCTCCCACATTGGTCACAGCTGTACGGTTTCTCTCCACTGTGAATAAGTAGGTGCATTTTTAGGCGGTATAATGTAGAACAAGCTGTCGCACACTGGTCACAACTGTACGGTTTCTCTCCAGTGTGAACAAGTAGATGTTGTTTTAGTTCACCGGATGTAGTGAACGCTTTCCCACATTGGTCACAGCTGTATGGTTTCTCTCCAGTGTGAATACGTTGGTGCCTTCCGAGGCTACCTAGCTGAGTGAACGTTTTCCCACACTGGTCACAGCTGAATGGTTTTTCTTTAGTGTGAACATGTCGGTGTTTTTTTAGTTCACCGGATGTAGTGAACGTTTTCCCACATTGGTCACAGCTGTACGGCTTCTCTTCATTGTGAATACGTTGGTGCACCTTTAGGCTACCTGACTGAGTAAACATTTTCCCACATTGGTCACAGCTGTACGGCTTCTCTTCAGTGTGAATACGTTGGTGCACCTTTAAGCTACCTGACTGAGTGAACATTTTCCCACATTGGTCACAGCTGTACGGTTTCTCTCTAGTGTGAACTCTCTGGTGAATCTTAAAACTTCCAGATGTTGGGAAGGATTTTTCACAGTACTGACAGCGGTGACATTTGAGTCCATCTCTTTCTCTCGGCTTCTATAACAGACAGACAGATAGAAAGAAAGTGAGGGAGATGTCATGGTGGAGCGAGCTACAGTATCTAACAAAAGTGAGTACACCCCTCACATTTTTTTATTGCGATTTATCGCATTGTTACACGCAAAATTGAATAATGAATTCTAATGCTAAATGTACTGCTATATACACAAAAGTGCAATGACGTGGTTTGTAAACACTTTCAACAAATAATGTGCTTTTTACCAGCAGTATTCCCTTTACACAGTAGCAATAAAATATTTCTTGTAAATCTCAACTTACTTCCTAGCACGGAGCAGGTAACGTTAAAAAAGGATTGAACACACAGGGTGCAGATGTTGGTTTCGGTTGTTTGACAGGCTGCGTCATTAACAAGCAAGCGGCTCACCTGCTGAGCGTGATAACAGATCGCGGGTGGAAAAATACGAAAATAGATGACAGCGTAGTCTGCTCATGCTTCCCACCTCTACATGTTTGGGTGGCTGATTTGCAGGCGGAGCAACATCCCGCCCCTCCTGTGACCCATGGTTTGACTGTATGTGTAGTCAGAGCCAGTGAGCAACAGACTTTCAAAATAATGACAATAAAAACTGCGTTATAAATGGTGTAAATTAATGCGATAACGTGTTAACTTGCCCAGCCCTAATCTTTTTATGTGACAACACTGAAGAAATTACACTTTGCTACAATGTAAAGTAGTGAGTGTACAGCTTGTATAACAGTGTAAATTTGCTGTCCCCTCAAAATAACACATCACACAGCCATTAAATTAAATCAAAGAATAGAAAACAGAAGAAGTTATTTCCCTCACATTTTATTGCTGTTGTTTTTTACTTTCTGTGAATTTAATCCAATCAGTCTTATTTCCATCCTGTATAGATATCTTATTTTGAAAACTGGACGTTGTCACACGTGTATCCTCGCACCAAATTCATCAAGTCCGCCCCAATTTGATAACTTATGTTTGAGGTTCTATGAGGTTCTTGTATCGCGTAACATGAAGAATGTCTCAACTTAAAATGTAACAGTAAACAGAGAGTGAGAGAGAATAAATGTGTATTGTACCTTACACATTGTTATGGCCGAAAATTGTGGCCTTGCATTTAATCTTTCATGTATGATATTTAATATTATTATTACTATTATTGTTATGGATTGTAGATACATATGCATTATGTTTTTTATCCTTTACCTTTCCTCTTCTATTCTCCTTATGTTAGTCCGTCCACATTTACTAGAGTGCTTAATCCCTCACCAGCAAGATACAATTTCCACATTTAATCTGCCGTAAAAACTACTTTCAATGTAGCATATTCATATCTAGTTTATCCCTTTGCCAACACTGTCTTTCAATCTACCCAAAGCTACAAGAAACCATTTCTCAACCACCATCTGTCTCTAAAACATGAAGTCTATGAAACAGTGACCTGCTGTTTAACGCATCTAATTAACATAATTCGATATCGATAATTATTATGATAAATGTCTAGTCGTCATTTCTTTGAAGTTTAACGGCTGATTTTTTGCTCCGGAGTGAAAACTGAAGAAACCAGATGGTTACTTTTTAACTAAGCCAAACAGAATCACTTCACAAATCTGAGGCAGAACATTCATAAAATATTTTTTTCAACAGCTATGCATGAGCAAAATTAAGTACTGTAGACAAGCTGCAGATTTATTTAGAATAAGTTAAACCTTAAAGTTTAACAGCTCATTAACGTTAGTGCTGATAAACATGGCATTACTTTGTGGGTAATTTAGCAACAAGCAGCATGAGCTGCTGTACGTGATTTTAGAGAATATTTAGAAGTGATGAACCGGAAAAATAAGGACTGTTCACTAGAACTTCTAAACATACTGCTGTGAGTCGGGAGAGTGCAGTGAAAAACGGGAGGGTTAGCAAGTCATGAATGTTTTCATGAGAGATCGGGTCTGTTTTTATTATAATTATTTAAATCATGTTAACACAGCCTTCTCCTTTGATTCTGCGTGCTCTGGTCAGCTGATTGTTTTCTTCTGTGGCTTTTGTGGTGACCCGTCTCTCTGTTTCATTTTTAATTCTCATAAATTGGCTGTTATTTGTCAATTTAAATGCAGTTAGCTCACATCAGCCGGCCGATAAATCAGTCGGGTTCTAGTGGAAACAGCCTCTCAGCGGTAGTCAGTAAGTCACCAGGGTTCAAATCCCCAGGTGAAGTTCTACTTGCCAACAACGGGGGTGTTTTTATCATAGTGGGTCAAAGTTTTCCTGATGTACTTGGATCGTGACACTTTCTTATTTTATTAAATAAAATGTAATAATAAATGTTTTATTTATTATTCTTATTTATTAAACAGTGTTTGAGCAGCAGGGGGAAATTGACACAACATCAGGGGTTTTCCTGGCTCAGAGTGGCTCTTTGGGGGGTGACTTTGCGCGACAGTAAGGATAGCCGGTACGTGTAATCTATGCATTTTCTGGTTATTTCTGACCATTACATAAACAATATATATCCACAACCTGGTGAGTAAAGGTATAAAAGTAAAGTATAATGTTAGTATAATATATTTACAGGTTACACTTGATTCAGATAATCTGCTTCGATTTAGATTTATTCAATTAGCTATTTTAAAATTACTATACATGTCAGAGGTCACACGCTACTGGAGCAACGAGGGGTTTAGTGTCTCGCTCAGGGACACAATGGTGGATGGTCACAGTGGGGAGTTGAACCCGGGTATCTCACACCAAAGGCATGTGTTTTATCCAGTGCGCAGTCTCCGTTTATTAGTTGACATTAAGCAGTTTCACTAATAAAACCTCTCTCTGATATTAGCCTACACCACTGTGGTTAAGCTTTGATCAGTGCTATTGTTTGTATATTCATTATAATTTCAGATAATAGTACAGGCTACTGTAGTTTAACATTAGTAGCCTGATATTAATTCCAGTTGGACAAAACAGCAGTTTCATTTTTGTGGGTTTCTTCATACATCCAATTATTGTGCAAGACAAATGCTCAACTTGGTGGCTGGTCTCTCGTTTGCTTATGCAAAGTAGCCTACTAACTCGTCAATACTAATAACAACCGTGCAAACAGAACGAGTTCAGCGTTTGTCAAGTTTGCCGTAGCGCCACAACCTCCTCCGGGCTGTGATTGGTCAGTTCACGAAAAGACTTTGACAAGTCACCTATACAGTCTGTACAAGCAGCTAACGCACACGGCTGCATGAAAGGCTCACGATCTTCCTGCGGAGATCAGCAGGCAAGAGAGAACGGGAACAGGTTATGGAAAGCGTCACGTAGTGCCCAGAGAACCTGATTTAGGGAGGGCAGAGAAGAGAAATTTCTCTATGCAGGAAAAACCCTGAATAGTGAATAAGATTTCTGAATGATCTTACCAACTTATCTTGGTAAGTAAAGTTAATAGTACTACGTGTTAAGCGGAACAGCATCAGATAATTTACTTCTGACCTTAGTCAAAGTATTTTCCCATCAACTGAAGCTCTGCTGTCTGAGGTTCCTCAGCTCTGAGGGGGACTGGTTTAGTTTAGAGAATTATAAAGGTCTGTTAAGCAAACAACTGAACAGATTACTGGGCCATCTAGTTTAATACTTTAGTGGTGTTAAAAAGGGGAAACATCAAACTCTGCAGGTTCTAGAGGATCAATGCAGTAGGCGACTAATGATTTTCACACTGACAAAGACTGAAAGGATGGACCGGCAGGTAGGATCGTCTGAGCTACAGAGAGCTGGAGGGAAGTGAAACGTGGATTGCGGTGAAAAAGCAGCCGCCTGCTCTCATTGGCTGGATTTCGACGTCGACTCCTCCAGATATTTGGCGTGCTAGATATCTGCGATGACGTCGGCGATGTGTCAGAAATGTGACGGGGAGCCGTTTTGATGCGTCATTGAGTTGTTCGCACGTAACGACCGCCGATTTACCCCCGACCACAGCCTGACGGTCGCCGAGCGGCAAACCGGGCTAAAAATCGTGTAGTGTGAACAAGGCTTTAAAGGACAGACTGTCACAAGAAGAAGTAGACGACCTTTTATACAGAGCAGCAGATCTGATCCGGATCCGTCCCGCAGTGCAAGTGGACGGAGTCAGTCTGCTATGCTAGTTCCCGCGGCAAAACACCGGGTCGGGTCCGGTCCGATCCGGTACAGAAGCCCGTGTTCTCACCCGGGTGTTGACTTCCTGGCTGGTCGGGTCGCAGTTAGTAGAAACTTTCTGTCCGGAGCTCGTCGACGATGCTGCCGCCATCTTGTGTCCCCGTGCATGACCTGACACTGCGCATGCGCTGTTCGCTCTTCTTCTTCTTTGGGATTTAATGGCGGTTGGCAAACCAGTTTAACGGTGCGTTACCGCCACCAACTGTGTGTGGAACGAGATATTAAGCAGGAAATAAATATGCGCTGTTCGTTGTTTTCTTTTCAAACGGCATGGTGGACCGTGTTGTCCTGGACTGAGTCTGGATTCTGGTCTCGGAGCTCTTCAGGCTGAGATACAGGAGCGCTGCGGGATCCCGCGGAGTGTTCTCGTGATGTCACGGCGTCTCGCCCCGCCCCTTAGTTACTGTCGCTAAGGCCGTTTAGAAACACGGCTCCTTGATTTCAGGCAGAAGATGAAGTTTAGTTAGTTGGTTTCCTGAATAAGTAATAATACCTAATTATGAAAACAGGTAGGCTATAGGCTAGATCAAATATAAGACACAGTTTTCTCATGAACCTGTCGTTGTAAAGTCAGTTACACTCAGTAGGTTAGCCTCTTTGTTTTTGCAGTGGAACATGTGTCTAGGCTTTAAGGTTAAACTGTAAAGTTGTAGATGTCTATTTCACATACGTTCAGAGCAGGTATTAATGAAAAACTCACTTTAAACTACATTTGGGCCTGTTTGTTTCAGTCATCCTCTCTCAGAAATAGTCACATTATCTCCAACATGATAACTATGATAGGAATATTCCAGTCAGTTCGACTACAATATGAAAGGTTACTGTTCATTGATCAGTTTTATAGGTTAGCCTACATATCAGTGTTTAATGTAGCTCACAGTAAGTGTTTTCAGTGCAGCTGTCCGCAGAGTAACAATGTTACAAAGACTGTTATAAAAGCTGAGGATAAATCCACAATGTGCGGAGATGACAGATTCAAGATCATGTTTGGGGAAAAAAACATTTTAAAGTTGTTAAACATGTAAGTGCTGCGTTCCAGGCAACTCAGAACTTGGACATTTCAGACCTCCAACTAGAAAAATTATCCTGGAACGCCACCTGAAGACAAAAATATGTACCCCGACTTCACGAGTAGCAGCTGAATGACGTCACACAACAATGGCAGCTCCCATGGAAGCTCACTTTGTAAATGGTAAACCATAAACTAAAAGGCAACAGAAATCGTATTTGCATGTATTTCATTAAAAGTATAAATACTATTGTAGAGTAAAACATGTTCTAATTGATGTAGAAATATGTTGCTATGTAGCTGGTCACACTAAAGAATCTCTAAGTCATCTTCTTTGATATCGACAGCGTTAATGAGGAGATGAAACGGTCGTCACACAACAATGGCAGCTCCCCTGGAAGCACACATTGTAACATTATAAATTGATGTAGAAATACGTTGTCAATGTTATCAGGTAGCTGGTTACAGTAAACAGTCTCTGAAAGTCGTCTTCTCTGACCAAAAGTTATTCAGGAAAATGTTAATAATGTCCATAAATGTGAAAGCATTTGGAAATATAGCCACAACTGTTGCTGACTGATGTAGCTAGAAGGATAAAGTGTTAACAAGTAACGTATATTTATCACTTGTTTTTAATAAAATGGGTGTCCTTTTAATTAACACCAGTGCAATGCTGGGGGTTTTAGGCCCCATTTCCACCAAGCGTTTTTCAGCAGCTGAAAACACCAGCTGGTGTTCTGAATACGCCCAGCTGGCAGCGCTAGCAGGCGTTTTGTAGGCGCAGCGTTTTTTTCGAGACGCTGTGGTTGCTATGAAACATCATTTCTGTGGAGGGGATGTGTTGCAAGTAGCCTAGGCTAGCTAATTTCACTGCATAGAAAATGTAACCACAATGTACAGTAGGCTTGCTCTGGCCATTGCTCTGCATGAAGAGAAGACTGAAACATGAGAGGACTCTCCGTACGTGGGTCCATGTGATTTTGCGGGTGAGGAAACACCTCTGCGAGTAGGCACATAGTTTCGTTCAAGATCGGATTTGCTCGGGGTGGTGTTTGTCCCACCCCTCCTGCGCTGTGATTGGACGGTTGGGTGAAAAAGGGACAGTGACGAGCGTAGCGTTTTTCCCAAAGTTGATCATTTTTCAACTCTCGGCGAACGGGAAAAAACACTCAGCTTTGAGGTCGGAAGTCAGTTATTTCAACATTTCCCAGTTCCGACCGGCCTCGAACGCGGCATAACCTCCTCCCGAGGAGGTTAAGTTCACAGCATCAGTTGCCGGAGTTACTGATCTAGGGTTTCGATCACGAGCTGTTCACAGCGCGCCGGTAGTAGGCCTACAACACAACCCATTGTTGGGGTGTACAGGGCCAGGGACAGGAGATGGCGGAGCGGCGGGGCGCGCGTCGGACGGTCTGTGATGGTTCCCTTTTGCTGGAGGAACCCACACGCCCCAGTCTATTTGAGCACTGCGCTGCAGTTTTTTATATCATAATTTATATGCGGGGTGTGTTAAGTCAGCTCGAGACAAAAGGCTCAAGTCCAAGTGAAGTCACAAGTCATTGGTGTTAAAGTCAAAGTCGAGTCGCAAGTCTTCTTTGATTTTGGCAAGTCGAGTCAAATGTCATCATTTTTATGACTCGAGTCTGACACAAGTCAAAGTCATGTGACTCGAGTCTACACCAAATTTATACAGCTGTGCAGGTGTGTGGGAGCAGACAGATTTCAGTGCTTAAACAGTAGTCGCAGAAAGAAACGTCAAATACACACACACTAACAGTGAGGACAGAGTGAAGGGACACAGCACCTCCACACTTACTTTTACCCGAACACCACATGTGTGGGAAGTCATTGAAAATGTTCACGTTCTAAAAGCTCTGCATCAAATTCTTGGGCCTTTGCCTGGACCCAGTGACCAGGTTGCTGAGAATAAAATGATCAGCTAATCCAAACTCAACACAGCCAAAATCTAAAGTGGACCTTACCATGGCCTGATAAATCAAAAGCAGGGTGTCTCTGCGGGGTGGCGATGGTGCAACGGATGAGACGCCTGCCTTTGGTGTGAGAGACCCGGGTTCATTACCCCACTGTGACCCATCCACCATTGTCTCTGAGCAAGACACTTAACCCTAGTTGCTCCAGAGGCGAGCGACTTCTGACATGTATAGCAATTGTAATGGAAAAACGCGTCTCTCTCAGCCCCCAATCACATCCAGCTAAACTACAGAAAGGGACTTTCTCCTATTTACAGATTATTTGTTGCTAACCATGTTAGCTTTTTGTCCATCCACACACCCAGACATTTGAAGAATGTGACTCTTTCTGAAGGACTCTTATAGGTAGAAAGATTCACTGCAGGACTTTTCCTCTTGCAGCCAAAGATCATGAGCTTCCTGTTATATCCCCACTGGTCAACCTGCTCCTAGGCCTTTCAATTTGATAAAACATCTGTTCTTCCCTTCTCCTCCAGATGGCGCCATTGTCATTGAATAAAGGCCATCACGTTGTAGAGGACTGGAATAAAGACTGAGCCTTGGGTTGTTTTATTTTCAATGTCAACCGTGTTGAAAAATCTCGACAATAAAGATGACACAGAGACTCACATTTCGCTTTCTTATTCGGTCTTATCAGTCATGCAAAGCAAAAACACGATGCTACTGACAGAATCTTAGTTTCAGTATTTTTATTAAAACATGTTGTGCTGTGTAAATAACACTTGTACTGTGCATGTCCCCGTAGTTACTTTACAATGACTCTGTTTTGACTCTGAGAGTTTGAACAAAGGTACAACAAAAGAAAGGCAAATGGATGCTGATGGGTCACATTAACATAAAAGAACAAAAGGAGGTCTTACACAAAGACATATACTTTTAGCACTTAGCTCAAAACACCCATTTCACAATGGCAATGAAATGAAAAATTAGGCTACAAAAGGAGGACAGCACCCATAAGCTTACAAAAGTAGATATTACAAAACAACAAGGCAAAGGCAGGCATGTAAGAAAAGCAATCTAGTAGTTAGCCTGCATTACTAACAAAATAACTGCACAAATTACAAACAACAGTGAAGTGCATCCAGTAAGTGGCCAGTGTCATCTCCGGAGGGACCACTCCTCGACAGGGATCCACAAATAGACAGAAACAGCAAAAGTTAAATTAATATGGACTAACAGCGACCAACAGCGGTCGTAACACTCCCCCCTTAAAATTAAAAGCTCCTTGTAGCGGCTTGACGTTAACGTTACGTAACATTCACAGATCAGCTCTACAGTCTAGACAAAACATTTGTAAACACATTTGCAGACCCCATTTCATGTTGGATATCGAGGTTAAAGACTTGTACTTAGAGTGCCCACCTCATGAGCCGCTGGTTATAGTTAAACATATGATACAGGAAGAGAAGTGGATTGTGAACAGTAAACACAACAGACAGAGAAGTAGTTCCAACATAGACTTTGAAGGGCTGTTGCACTAATAACAGAGCATGGCTTTCAATTCAATTTCAATTTTATGCAGCGCCAGAAGGTGTCAGAGGTCGCACGCCTGTGGAGCAACTAGGGGGTTAAGTGTCTTGCTCAGGGACACATTGGTGTGTCACAGTGGGGAGATAGAGAGAGGGAGAGAGAGGAACAGAGAGAAGGAGAGAGCCATAAATAGGGATGGGGGGGGGCAGCCTACACAATATACACACAGAGGTACAGACAGTAAGGGTAATCTTGGTACAAACTGAATGAATAATGGTACAGATATTTATAGTAATGTTTATGATCATAATAACAGTAATAATAGCAATAGGATTAGTAACAATAATCGTAGAAGAGGGTGTCGAGCAGGAACACGGGGGCAGCAGGTGACCCGCAACCACAGATCCAGACTCCACAGCTCCAGAGCCAGAAACACCTGCAAACTATAAGCTATATCAAAGAGGAAAGTCTTAAGCCTACTCTTAAATGTGGAGATGGTGTCTGCCTCCTGAACCCAAACTGGAACCTGGTTCCACAGGAGAGGAGCTTGATAGCTGAACGCTCTGGCTCCTAGTCTACTTTTGGAGACTCTAGGAACCACAAGTAACCCTGCATTCTGGGAGCGCAGTGCTCTGGTGGGGTAGTAAGGTACTATGAGCTCTTTAAGATAAGATGGTGCCTGACCATGAAGAGCTTTGTAGGTAAGAAGAATGATTTTAAATTCTATTCTGGATTTTACTGGAAGCCAATGCAAAGAAGCTAAAACA
>NW_025744314.1:0-20806 GCF_021292245.1 Micropterus dolomieu
TAAACCTCCAACCTTCTCAGCGGCTGCTTTCCTCAGTGAAGCTGTGAGAGGAGAATGGTGACAGGCTTCAGGATTGGACAGAAAGACAGAGAGAGAGAGAGAACAGGCAGTGATCATGTGTTTGAGTTGATGTGAAGACGACTGTTGTTGTTGTGTTCATGTCTCCAGGAAATAAAGCTGGATTCCAGCTGACAGCATCACAACATGTATAGAGACAGTGGTCCTCATTCATCAAACTGTCGGACCATCAAATCTGATCTCAAAGTGTTTGTTCTCTCATTTCAACACTAAACTACTGATCAGTTCATCTTTGTCACAGCTCTGAGATCAGTCTGACTGAAGCCTGCAAATCACTGGCTCTTTTTTCAGAGAACCATCATTACATTTAGTAACCATGTGGTCTTTCTACAGAGCAGAACCTCTGCTGAAGTCCAGTAAGCACAGCTGATGTTTAGCTGTTGTAGGACCTTTAACATCATATATATGATGTTAAAGGCTATCTATCTATCTATCTATCTATATATGTCTTATGTGTCTTTAGTTTGGTCCAGATGTTTTTAGAACAGACTCCATATTTACAGATTTGTCCTGTAATATTTCCAAAGTAGCTGAAATCTTCAAATGTGACTGAGCGGCTGGTTTTTAACAGCTTTGAGCTCTAACAGCAGTAAATCCATCATTACAGTGAGCAGTGAATATCTCTCTGTCTCTGCAGTCATGATGCGTTCAGGGACTCTCAGCACTTTATTTCCACTGTGGACTTGAGTGAAACCTGCAGAGTAAACGGAGCTGATGGCCAAAGTCTCTGCGGGTCTCAGTGTGTTCACTCCAATACGTTAACATGAGAGCTGAAAGGAAGCTGGCTACGTTACACAGCCGCTCCGCTTCTGCTCTGAACAGGACTGAAGTCCCTGCTGGTCTTTATACTGGATGTGCTGCATCACTGACTGACAGCTGATGAAGGGAGTCTCTGACTGGGCCATGTTACTGGGAGGTAGAGTGGAGAGGAGAGCTTCATCCAGCAGTGACTGACAGAGGAATCCCAACAGTGCTGCAGTCTGAACTGCTCTGAGATCAGCTCCACTGTCAGACACAAAGTCATTAAATAGTACCCAGAAAACACCAGGCTCAACATCAACAGTGAAGATGCGACTCCGAGATAACAGATCAATATTTGCTGGTGAGGAACAGGAAGATAAAACCTGAATAAAGCTCCTATTGAGCAGGAGAACCTTTTCTAGTGATGTTTCAGGTATAAAAAAGAGTCAGTGCTGGATGAGTTCTTGTGTACATTTGAAAAAAAGTAGGGTTCTCTTTCATTGGCGAGCAACCCTCTCCACGTATCGAGCAGATCACTAAGATAACACAACAGGAACGGACCGAGTTTAGAGTTGGACTGCAGTGCATTGTGGGAGACGGTGTCAGCAACAGCTGAGGTTCCCACCTGTTACTGAGGAGGAGAACAACCAGCTGGAGAAAATATGTTTGTGTAGAGATGGTAAGTGATTAGGAGGGGCATCAATGTTCAGAGATTAAGTATTTTTAAGTAATTAAATCCTATATTTCTCCATATAGGATTTAATTATAATGAATCAGCCCATTTTATCCTATTTTACCTCCACTTCAGTTGGTGGCAGCGACTTGTGTATTAGAAGAGCAACATCTCTCCTGCTATTAACAGGTAAGCAGGGACCTGCCGGGTACTGGACAGGAAGATCAATTTTTGTTCCAAATGCAACTGGGAAGCTATGGACAATCAGATTATTTTGTCACCATATGCATGCCACACACCTCTGTGAAGCTAGGAGGCTCAGCTAGCATTTGAAACCGACCATTTTTATCTACACCAAACACGCATCAAATACCTAACATCTATATAAACCTGTATCACAACATAAATCGCTCTGTAATCACTGCATACGGCTGCACAAGATGCCTTCCTCATATCTCTCCTCTCATGCTACACTGCAGTGCCACCACTCTAAAGAAAGCTCAGCTCCAACTCTGTTCAGCTGTTTAACTCAAATCACTCAAATAAAAACTCACAGAGTAATTAGCCCACTAATAACCACAACAAACGCAGAAATATACATTTACAGTTACAACCGCTGCCTTACTTTTGTTTTCGCTGTATTCAGTCCAAAAACATCCGTTTCTGTGTAAACAGAAACCGCCATGTTGGTGAGGTCGTTTCTGCCCTCAAATTGAGGGAGGGAGGGAGGGAGAGCTTGCTTTGGGGGAGGCGGTCTTCATCGGCCTCTGCAGCCGAACCGTAGGAGCTACACAGACATACAGAGCCCACTTACAGCCCTGTAGGATGTTCTGTTCTCAAGTTGTGGGCCTGTAAAGCACGGGAGTGCTTTTGGTCACAGGAATATTGATATTGTTTTTATCAATATTTCAATGTTTTAGAAGCTTTATGTTATTTGTTACTTGGTTGTATGGAGGGAAACAGTGTTTTGAAGAAAACTCCCAATAAAAGTGAACATATAAACAGTAAACATGGACATTCGCCTGGTATATTTTTGAAAGATTTTGTTATAACTGTTGCATATCAGTTTCTTCTCATCAAATTTAGAGTTACAGGTGTATTCTAGGTGTATTAGATATTCAGTTGCAGTGAGTTGTGTAGCTCACATTAAAGGTTCAGTGTGTAAGTTTTAGTGACATCTAGTGGTGAGGGTTGTGAATTGCACCCCCTTTGAGATAGCAGAGAGTTAACAGTCAAGAAATCAGGTTTCTTTAGATATTAAGAAATTATATTTACTTAATTATTCAGTAAAAACATGTTGTATTTTCTGAATATTATTGTTACTTGTTCATTAATAAACAGCCACATGTCTCATACTCCTGTAATACAGTATTTTACAAGTTGGGAGGGTTGGCTCATCTGGACTAACACACTAAAGTAAATGAAGAACATCTCAAACACTATCACATCTAGTGCATCAAGTATGAGCACTGACAGATACCAGGACAATGTGAGCTCACTGTTTCTGCACCACAGTCCATTATAAACCACATAATACATGAAGTTTACAAAGACATTGTCAGGTGAGGATCAAGGCTCCTCTCGCTTTGCTTAATTAGATAGTGACAGTGGAGAAGCAATCTCTAATAACATTTTTTAAATGCAAATTCTGAAAGTATTCATTATTGGTCACTTGACAGGCACTCGGTCTTGTTATATATCACCATTAGCAGTAAAAAGAAATACATGTTTTCCACCAGGGCAGTAAGATGTGAAGCTTAGCTGCTGATCTGAGCTTCCCTGCTGGTTCATTAACAATAATATTCACCAGCTGTCTCAGGAAGGTAACGGCACATTTCTGTCCATGTAACAAAGCCATAAAAGAGGCTGGAGAAGAACTACATGAAATTACAATCCAACTACATATTTTTTCTACCAGTGCAGTAAAAGTTTAGCTGTCTGATCTGAGCTTTGATGCTGGAAGCTGCCTTCTCAGCTGATTGTCTCACGAACGTAACAAAATCCAAACAGAGCTCTGCAGAGAGAGTAACTACATAAAACTAATCCAACAACATATTTTACACCACAAGCCAAAGCCAGCTCTGGTGAATAAACCAATCCAACGTTACATGATTTTTCTGATGCTTCCATGCTCTAAGCTAACGGCTAAGCTAGCTTACGATTTTATTGCCAATTAATGTTACTGATCAGCTGATTGTCTGGCTAACTTAACCGGCAAAGCCAAACCACAGGCTGGAGAATAAATAGGCGACATGAAGTTAATGCAACAAAATATTGACTGGGGAAACACTTCACGGCTCTCGGTGAGCTTCAAGATAAAGCTAACAAACAACAGCTTTCATTTGCGTCGCTAAAGTCTGACAAACTTAAGTTAATTACCTGTCCAGCAGAAAACTGACAACTTCAGCTTTAAAAACATCTGTCCCACATTATAGCCTTCCATCTGGGAAAATCCAGATCTGTGATTTATGTGCTGTCTGTCCCGACTCCGTCTGGCTTCATGGTATAAAGATCCACAGGCTGTCGGCTCTCATGCTAAATCACGTGTGCTCGTTCATTTGTCCAAATGTCACTTCTCTTCTTACTTCTAATAAACCAGATGACTACTCAGAGACTGTTTATCATTATTATTATTATTTTTCCTCCTTCTTCTTCTACGGACGCATTCAATGTAGTGACAGGCGTCAACACTGCCAGAATTATACAAGGAGAAGAAAAACGCCGTGATAATGAAACGCGCTCTCTAGCGCTGTTTGTCCTTGTCGGCTATTGTAGAAACATGATGACAAAATACAGCGACCTCCATAGAAGGGGGTGCCTGCTGTTATGGAGATATAAATGGCTCATTCTAAGATCATAAAAACATAATGGTTCATTATGCAACGTCTTTATACACCACTGATTGACCGTTTGTACAGCGGAGAGCGGAAGGGAGACACGGAGAAGAGAAGCAGAGAATAACGAGCAGGATACTTACAACAACAACAAAGTTAATTTAGAAGCTCAGAAACAATACCTACCTGGCTGAGAATTCCTGAGGATGATATACAAGTGAACCTCTACGGTTTAGGTGAGTTTGGACTCGTAGTTGTAATGCTAACAACACTAGCAGAAAGCTAACAGTGCAGGGGAAAGCGATAACCACGCTGTTTACCAGAAATAGGTATGAATATATAATGTGTTAAGTTGATAAATGTGAGTTTTACTTCATGTAACAGAAAGAGTGGGGAAAATGTGATTAAGGGCCTGATGACAGGAGAGAAAAACCACAGCTCTCTCGCCATCTTGAGGCTCAGAAAAACACCTTCAGCAGTGTAGCAGTAATGTCCCGCTTCACAGTGATTGTATAAGCTCATGTACTTTATTTGCACAGTTAGAATGATTTATTTCTTTCATGACCTGTTGTACAGGTTTTTTTCCTTTGTATTCCCTTTTGGAGTTGGACTTGGAAGGAGGTTCGTCTGCTGTGTGTGGAGGACGGCACACGCGATACAAGATGGCGAGCCAAACCCACGGGCGAAGTTTCTAGCAACGACTTCTTCATGAACCTGGAACTTGACTGATGTGAATTTAAGCTGCTCTGACCTGAATTTGAGCACAAGAGTGGAACTAAACCTTGGACTGAACTTAAAGGGAGGCTTTATGTTAGACCCTTGTGATTTAAGGGTTTGTGTTTCACTTGGTTTTTGATTTGGAAATTGTAAAATTACTTTCTTGCCAGTGAAAGGAAGAAACAAAATGAGTTAACTCAAGAAACAGAGAAACTAAAATAAGATAGTTACTTATAGACCGGTCTAACATAAAAAGCTATCTACACTTAATCATTTATAACCTAAGAGAGAAAGAAAAGAGTGACGTTTACTTACCGTTTGTTACCTACAGGACTGTTCACTGGTTCTGATGTCTGTGTTTAACCTTCAGTAAATTGCCGGCTTTTGGATTTAAAGTACCTGTTCTCTGGTTTAATTTGGTACTATTGCCTCCTCTCTATCTGAACCTAGAACTGGTACAGTAGCATTATAAATAGATTTGAGTTAGTGTACACAAGTGTTGGATGATGGTTTATTGCAAAAATAATTAGCTTTTTTACCAGATGAGGTTGAAAATATATTTTCCTTTATTGCATCTCCATTTACTCTTAAAGAGAAAAATTATAATAATTAATTTACAGTTGATTCAGATCCCTTAGCTTCTGACCTTTCAAAGGTGACCAGAATTATGCATCTAGGCCTGATGGTTGGGGAGTTATTACAGATTTATTTAGGAGATGTTTTTTCCAGATTTTTCCTGGAAATAGGTGGCAGTTATCAAGTGGGGAGGCGTAAAATACTCAGCTGACCAAGTCTCTTTTTAGTTTAAGATGTTCTGCATCAGTTAAGTGAGTTTCCTGCAGCATGGCTATATTATTTTACGCGAAACACATAAAATACGTAATTCTTCACCACTTCTGACATGTGTGCAAAGATCGGTGAGTTTTCGAGTATGTTTAGGCCCCTAAAATTGAGCTTACTTTTGCAGAAAAAAGGGGAAAAAAGGAAAAAAATATAATTCCTACAGAAAGCTGCAAGCAGTGTTGGGCGGGCCCTTGCACGTGTAGCGTGTCAGGTGTGAGGCGGCCGCGTTGCATATTCTGGAGCTGCTGTGAATTTGCTACATTCTTCGGATGCTGCATGAAGATGTCAAGTTTTGTGCATCTTGGTAATTCAGTGCGCAGGTGCTGCATCATTGAAGGGACACTTTCTGATTCCAGCAGGTGGCGCTAGGAGGTTGAGTAAATTTTGTCCTGTAGATGTGTTCAGTGACCCTTATCAAATGTGGGAAATTTGGTAGAGATATGATACCGTGAAGTTACAACAACTTCCTGTGTCATGGCAAAGCATCAAACTTTGACACCACAAAACTCACAAGATTGACAACATAGCATCATCAATGTCTTAAGACTCTTCTGAGACTGTTTTGATGGAAGCCTTTTCTTACAAAGGAAAAATATCCAAGCATGGCTGAAGTTTGCAAAAACAAACATCAAGTCCCCCAAAAGCATGTGGGAAAATGTGTTATGGTCTGATGAAACCAAGGTTGAACTTTTTGGCCGTAATTCCAAAAGGACCGGGGCCTTAGTGAGGGTGAAGGGATTTATGAACAGCTCCAAATACCAGGCAATATTGGCACAAAACCTTCAGGCATCAGTTAGAAAGCCGAAGATGAAGAGGAAGTTCTCCTTTCAACATGACAACGACCCAAAGCACACATTCAAGACCTGAATCCAACTGAACATCTGTGGGGTGATCTGAAGAGGGCTGTGCACAGGAGACATCCTCGCAATCTGACAGATTTGGAGCACTTTTGCAAAGAAGAGTGGGCAAATATTGCCACGTCAAGATGTGCCATGCTAATAGACTCCTACCCAAAAAGACTGACGGCTGAAATAAAATCAAAAGGTGCTTCAACAAAGTATTAGTCTAAGGGTGTGCACACTTATGCAACCAGGTTATTTTATTTTTCATTTTTCCCCCTCAAAGATTTCAATTTGTTTTTCAATTGAATTGTTTATATTATATGTCACATTAAAGGTGGAAAAAGTTCTGACATGATTAATCTTTGTGTCATTATTTTACATCATAAGAACCTGGCATTTTAACAGGGGGGTGTAGACTTTTTCTATCCACTGTACACTTCCCTGACTCTGATAAGCCTGAAACAACTGATCTATCAGCAAGTGACTTTGTTACATTTCTGAAGTTTTTGCTTGACCTGATACATCTTTTGCGCATGGACCAAGTATGTATGAGTGGCCCAAACTGTAAACTCAAATCCGCATAGTGGTGTTTTGGTCTAAGATTTGCATGTGGGAATAACTCCTTCCCCATGTCTACATACTCTTCAATCAGTACCGTCATGTAAGCAATCTGAGACTCTGAAAGGCTTGGTGCACAGACAAATTCAAGATGGCAAGAACCACAATAGCCACCTGTTTTGAGCTGCATGGCCTCCAAGCTTTGTCCCACTGTTAGGAATAGCATTGGGTTTGTTGCTGCTTTCACCAGGAAATGATTTGAGACTGTCATTTAGTGACTCGTAACTGAACCAGCAGGATCTCTCTGTGAGAGGGCCACCAATCATGTGGAAGCCCAGGTTATCTCCCATTCTGCATGCGACAGTAACGGTATGTATCTTACCCTCAAAGGATATACCTTTTACCTCCAGTTCACAGAAGTCTGACACAAGCTCACTAAAAACTTTATCAGCTCCAAAATATTTACAGTCTCTCTCTGTACAGAGCAGAACCAAATGTATTTGATCAACCGTTGATCTGAGATGTGGATGAAAATTTCCCAGAGTGAAGTAGACAGCTAAAACTTTGTGCTTCTGCTTGGCAGATCCAAGAGGATTAGCCACCTCAAAAGCGTCTTGAAAAAGCATCACCTGTAAAGAATCTGGATCTGAGGCACACATGGTATTCGATCTAACATGTCCATCAGTGAAATCACAAGGAGCAACTTCTTCCACAAGAGGAAGGTTAAAACTCTGCTGAGCTGCACTTCCCTCTCTTAGCCTTGCTCTGAGGCTTTCCACCACTGGAATGTAATGATAGTGCCTCTTCTGTGCTCTCTCATTGTACTGAAGTGTCACTTCAACAGGCTGAACATAGATATAGTGCGTTTTGAAATACTGCATTCGTCAATGGTGCGTAGTTAAAGGACCATTTGCATTTAAGACCTTGTGCATAGGACTCTGTTCATATGCAGCCTTCCCAAGACGTGTTAATGTTTCTGTCTGAAAAGCATATTGTTCAAGTTCTTGAGAAAGTGCATCCATTGTATACTCCTGAATATCGTGAAGCGTTTTCATTTCATTTGCTATCTCTGTAATTGTGGAGGCTGGGACTAAATATTTTGCCTGCAAACCCAGGTAAAACAGAGCTAGACTTTCTGTGTAGGCATCTTGCACTGTATCACTCCCAAAATCCTTACTTTGACCTGCATCATTTACATCAGTTCCTTCAGGTACATTTTCTGCAACCTATGAAGCCTCATCTGGAATAGAGTGTTCTGCAACCTCACATTAAAGAACAGGCGTTATGTCTATGACATCTGGATATGTGAGCTGAAAAGGATGTCTTTACATTGAAATTCTTAGAACATGCATCAAACGGACAAGTTACAGTCAGACCCTCTTGTATGTGGTCACTCAAGTGACACGTAAGCTCTTTAACATCTGCATATTCTCTGGTGCAAAAATTCAACGAACACTTCAACTGTACAGACGCACTCCGGTTCCAGGTTTGTCTGGTACTTGTGTCTGGGTCTGTTCGTGACATATGAACAGCAAAGCATTTGAATGAGGAAAACTTTCTTCCACATTCTTTATGGCCACACAAAAAAACACATTGTTAACATGTCTGTCTGATCTGGAGTGCTTTAGATATTCAGTCAATGAGACGCATTTAAATTCACAAATATTACAAGTCAACATAACGTTAAGACTGCCTTAGCTAAACTTATACTAAGCAAAATAAAATTGTCCACAGAAGGAAGAAGCAGATGATTAGCATGGCTTGAGTTCCCTCTCTTTCTCACACCTGAGCTAGGCCAGCAGCCTCACCTGACCTGAAGGCATTAAACTGGCCCATACACAGCTTTGCACTATCTGGACCATTACTTTACTACTAACGTTACAACTCAACATTGTCACCATAGCAGTAATGTTATGCTGCATGCTTGAAACACTCCGCACAGCATTGATCAAAGTTAATCAGAGCGAAAACAAAGTAACGTCATATATGTCCGGTCTGAAACAATTTGCCAAAGAAGACAGATAAAAACTAAGTGACAGTTATTTCAACATTTGCAGTTATTCAACACAATGGATGGCCGCCTGAGTCTGAAACAAATGCTGGCATTAGCCTAACTCTACATGACGTCCACTAAGAAAGTATCATCAATAAAATACCAAGGTACTGTTACCGTTAAAAGTGCCAAAATGACTCCGCGAAATATCCTCGGCTTATATATAGTAACGTAATGGTAACTTGGACACGGATTAACAAAAGTTGGTAAACTCCTTCAAACTAACGTTAAAACAAGACTGAGCTAAGTTCTTAATATAAATCAAAGCAATTAAATTAAAGCAGTTAAATTCTTAATATTGTACCACAGACGTGTAAGAAAGGTTTCTCCAATGCTGCGTCTGTTTGCCTTTACCGCCAAGCGGGGGGTCTTGTTCCCACAATGCAATGAGTCGCCTGAGGCTAAAACTGTGCTAACATTAGCCTCACTCTAAATACTTTACATCCACTAAGTATTAGAATAAACCAATACGAACATACATTAGAGTCACAAAACAAGTCCGCAAAATATTCCTGGTCCTGGTCTAATTGATAGAAAGGGGATGATATATTACAGTTCAGAGAAACGATCAGCTGATTGCCTCACAAAAAGTTGAAATCACTATTGTGAGACGTGAGAGGACGCTGGCGCTGTTTATTCGCCGCTTTTCTGTCTGCTATTCCTTCCTTTGCTCCTGTTTTGTTAGTGTTCACTGTACCCCTACCTCTGGACAGCCTTTCAGCTGGTTCCTGAAGCCGCTTGGGCATCTCGACCGGACTACTGCCTCGTTGGTTTGCCCCTAGCTAGCTGCTCGTGCTCATCCAACGCGTGGTGGCTAATTTTAGCTGCATCAGCGGCTAACCTGATTTCCTAGCCCATCTCTCAGGCAACCTCCACCAGATGCAAGCCTAGACCGTGGCTTTCATCTCCTCCTGGCATGCCGTGGATCATTTTGGTCGCTAGTCCACCACTAACCGCTATCACGGAGCTCTCAGTCCCTCCGCTCGGCATCATGTTCAAATACTCAACTCTGCAGCTGGTCGAATTAATCAACCACGGCATTCCATCCTGCATCCAAGTCAACAGCTCGGACTTCTTCGACGACCCCGTTACATCCACAGAAGCTACGCCGCAAGTTTGTTTATCTTCGCCACGGACAATCCATTCCATCCATCTGGTCCCCTGCACGCTCTGTCGCACCTCTCCCACGCCCCCAGAACTCTTCCCCCACTGCATCACATAGAGCTGAGCGCACCGACAGGCTGCACAAAAAACCCGGACTGCACTACAGCGCTATTCACACTTCACCTATACCTATTCTCCAATCATTTGCAAATTCCCTCGCTGTCCCTCCTCAACTGCATTACCCCCCCACACGCACTGTTAATTGGGACAACCTCAGATCTTTCCAGCCTGCCCCCATCTCACCACCCTCTCACCATGCCAACTTTGCCCTCCTCAACACCCGATCGATTAACAATAAAGCCCCTGCCCTCCATGAACTAATCCTCAACAACACGCTGGATTTCCTTCTGCTCACCGAAACCTGGCAACAACCCAATGACTTCTTCTCTCTCAACCAAGCATCCCCTACTGGCTACAATTACATCTGTAAACCCCGCCCCTCACGTCGTGGTGGCGGCCTCGCCATCATTTACAATCAGAACTTCCAGATCACCGAACTCACCCTCACCTCAGTATGTTCATTCGAATATCTCGCCTTCAAAGCTCATTCCTTCATGACAGTTGATCCTCATTTACCGGCCACCTAAACCAAACCCTTCCTTCCTCTCTGATTTTACAGAACTCCTAACTTTAGCCTCATCTCTCTCTTCACATCTGCTGCTACTCGGTGACTTCACCATCCATATAGTGTCACGGTTTGGTGTGGGTGAGGCAGGGTTGAGCTGGTTGGAGGACCCAAATGCAGGACGCAAGGCAAAGGAGGTACAGTTCAAGGGGTTTTAATATAACAAAAGGCGAGCACACTTACAAACAGAGTGGCTGATAGACTGAGTCCAAAAACAAAGGCTGTCCAACAGAAATCCAAAAGGGTGAAGACCAGAATCCAAAACTGAGCAGGGTAACAGGGAGACACGGTGAGTAAGGCTGGAGACACGAGACACACTGCTACACAGGGTGACAACATACAATGACCCGACAAAGACAAGCCAGAAACACCAGGTATATATACACAGGGACTAACGCGCAGGGCGGGAGCAACACAGGTGAAAGACATGAGGCTAACGAGGCACAGGTGTGTGTAGAGAGAGAGAGAGAGAAAGAGAGAGAGTGGGGTAACAGACATGACAAGGGTTACCGAACACTAGACGAAAGACAAGACAGACCCCCAAAACCCAACAGACCAAAATAACGCTAACTAAACACAAAAGTGCAAAACACCGCATGGCAGACAGGCAGAGTGTGACAGTACCCCCCTGGGAGGACGACCCAACTGGGCGGGAGGACCAGAGGGTCCACAGAGTTCAGGTGGCCGTCCCAGAGTATGGCCCTGGAGGCCGGACTGTTCAGGGGGACGGCAGGAAGGCCAACAAAGAGGCTGGAAACCCACTGGAGGCCAAGTGGGGGACCGGCAAAAGTGGCGAATCCTCCCTGAAGGCCGGCGATGAAGGCGAGATCTCTCCAAAGGTCTCAGCAGGGGTTGCAGATGATGAAAGGGACCCACCAGAGGCCGAAGAAGGCGAGGCTTCTCCAAAGGTCGGGCCGGGGACCGCCGTAGGGAGCCTGGGATCTCCGGTGGCAGAGCACAGCTGAGGACCACGGACCGAGCTGCTGGGCTGAGGACCACGGACCGAGCTGCTGGGCTGAGGACCACGGACCGGATACGAGGAGCTGGAGTCGGTCGATCCTCCGACGGAGCACCAGAAACAAGAATCGGCTGGACCACCAAAAGAGATGGTGTTGGTTGGACCGATGAGAAAACTGGGCTGAGGACCATGGACCGGACACGAGGTGCTGGAGTCAGTCTGACCACCGACTGGACAGCTGGGCTGGGGACCATGGACCGGACATGAGGAGCTGGAACCGGCTGGGCCACCAACGGAGCAGGTGCCGGTCGGACCACCGACGAGGGAACAGGAGTCGATCGGACCACCAGTGAGGGAGGTGCTGGTCGGACCACCGGCGAGGGAGGTGCCGGTTGGACCACCGATGGAGCACGAGGAACAGGAGTCAGCTGGGCCACCAACGAAGCTGGTGTTGGTCGGACCACCGACGAGGGAACAGGAGTCGATCGGACCACCGGCGAAGCAGGTGCCGGTCGGACCACCGATGGAGCACGAGGAACAAGAGTCGGCTGGGCCACCAACGAAGCTGAAATCTCTAAACTCATCAGCTCTTCCAAACCCACTACCTGCTCACTTGACTCCCTCCATACTCCTCTCATGAAGTCATGCCTCCCCGTCTTTTCCCCCTACCTCACTAACCTCTTCAACTCCTCACTGTCCCTTGGAACTGTCCCCTCTGCTTTCAAAACTGCCGATGTCACCCCAGTCCTTAAAAAACCTGGTCTGGAGCCCGCTTCCCTTAATAACTACCGCCCAATATCCAACCTCCCCTTTCTGTCTAAAACCCTCGAACGTATAATCGCCTCACAATTACACACTCATCTCCATGCCAATAACCAATTTGAACCCTTCCAATCTGGTTTTTGCCCCTTCCACAGTACAAAAACTGCTCTTCTCAAAGTCTTCAATGACCTCCACACTTCTGCTCACACTGGTTCCCTCAATATCCTTATTCTTCTTGATCTGAGTGCAGCCTTCGATACTGTGAGCCATAACATCCTGCTCACCAGACTCCAAGACCTTGGTCGAAGGTACTGCACTCACCTGGCTCCGTTCCTACCTGGTCCACACCTACAAAGCCATTCACCACCTGGCCCCTTCATACCTCACTGTCCTCCTCTCCCCCTTCCAACCTTTGCGGTCCCTCAAATCCACCTCAGCCGGTCTCCTCTACGTCCCCAAGTCCAAGCTCAGCAGTCTTGGGGAAAGAGCCTTTTCCAGGGCAGCTCCCAGGCTCTGGAACTCCCTCCCCCATGAGATATCCGCACCTCTGAGTCCCTCACCATTTTCCAGTCCCGCCTTAAGACCCATCTCTTCTCCTCTGCCTATCCCTAGCTGTTTTTATTTATTTATTTATTTTTTGTCATGTTTCTTTATCTGCTCTGTAAAGCGACTTTGAGTTTGTGAAAAGCGCTATACAAATTAAATTTATTATTATTATTATTATAATATCTGGCCAGTTGCTATGACAACGTATTAACGTTAGCCCATTATCTTGCTAACCAGCGTTCACTAGAAGGCCCAACTTAGCACCCCAAAACAGATGGCTAACGTTACCTATTGGTCCTTCAGTGGACCACCTGAGGCTGAAACATATGCTGACATTATAACTGCAGGACATCAACTAATGGAACACAGTGGTATAAATAAAATACAAAGCTATGTTAGCGTAAAATGACTGCAAAATATCATCAGCTTATCTAACGTTAACTCTTTCACACTAACGTTAAAACCGTACCGTAAGTTTTTAACATAAATAATTTAATTTAGAGCAGTTAAATTCTTAATTTTTACCACAGATGTGTAAGAAAGGTTTCTCCACTGCCGCAAAATCAGAATGAAAGCCTGTGTGATGGCCACTGCTACCGTTTACCTTTACAGCCAAGCGGGGGGTCTTGTTCCCACAATGCACTGTGTCATTAAAAATACAGGCAAAATACCTGTCAAAAGTCACTTATGGAGAATTCCTTCATATTTACACCGATTTACACAGTACATTGGTCTGTATATTTACGGACTTTCCTTACATTGTACATTTCCCCATGGAAACTGTCAGATGAGTGTGATTAGTGTTGAGTCAAGTGACTTAGAGGAATGATGAGCAACAGGTTGTTGTGTTTGTGTGAAGATCTGGGCCCTGCTATGAATCAGTGTGAGGACAGAGAGGAGGGAGTCTCTCCCTCTAAAAGCACTCTGTGCAGGGAACATGACACAAGGACCAGAGCTCAGAGATAAGATGAGGATGTCTGACTGGCCATGACAAATCTGCTAATGTGCTTGCAGAGTCTCTATGTTTCTGGATATGGATCACAGAGAACAGCTCGTGTTAGTCTGCATGTACCCAGTTTGTGGGTTGAACCACTTCAGTCTGTTTCCTTCCTGTTTGCCGTTTACCTTCACTTTGTGAACTAAAACCTTTTTTCTTAACCCAATCTGTTGCATGTTTAATAAAAAAACACTAAAGAGGAAGATAAATACCCGAGATGATGAAACCACATCCTTTTTCCAACCAATAAGAAGCATTTGTTAAAAATCAGCTGCTTACGTATATCATGCAAGCATACTCTGTATAACCAATGAAAGCTATGAATACAAGTTTTTACCATGTATAGAACAGAACACCCTGCCCCTACAGGCGTACGAAACGGAAACAAGGATAAAGTTCTGAGAGTTTTGGGATTTTAGACTGTGTGGCAGGTTTTAGATTTGGCATCTTTTTCTAAACTTCTTTCTTCTTCTTTCTGGATGGAGGCTTTTGATTTTTCTGATCCTTCTTGTTGGTTGGTTCTTCAGTGACACTTTGGTAAGGCCCCTTGTTTTCTAAATATTCGCAAAAATGTTACAAATACTAATCTTTGTCCTTCTAGAGCCTTAGGCAGATGCTAATTAATAAATAATTTGGGTGATAAACCACGTAGTGTTACAATAAAGACAACAATCTGCAGTTGAAAATCGATTGGTATATGCCTTGATTGACTGGCCCATAAGGTGTGGTTACTGGCCCAGATGGGGGTAGGGAGGGGGTGTTTTAAAAGTTTGGCTATTTAAAATCAAGCAAAAACTCCACATCAGAACACAATGAAATGGTTGAAGCTTAGCATTACTAAAAATAGAATGAAAGGTGGCAAAAGTAAATGGAGGTGGTTTTACAGAGTGCAAAGGAAAGTTGGAGAAATGAGATGTGCAGGATGGAACAGGTGAGATCAAACAATCATATCAAGACTTAGATTTGGACACACTATTTGAGATAGATAGATTTGGAACTAAACAGCACATAATTCAAATTGGGCAACTATAACTCAGGCTGTTGTGACTACTGTGGGCATGAAGAAACAGTAGAGCATGTTGTAAGAAGCATGAGGAAAAAGAAGGCAGCTGGTTCAAAACCTCAGAATGAAAGTACACTTTGGTATCATAATAATAATAAATTAATAAGGTGAATTGTTTTTCAGCATCTTAGACTAAACAATATGATTGAGAGGATGAGTTTATTTTATTTATTTGTTTATGTATTACAAAATAAGGGCTAGTCCTTTGCCAATTGTTATTATTTGCCAATCGCTAATAATATTCCAGAAGAACAAGAAGAAGCAGAAGATTTATTTTATCCTTCTTCAATGCAGCAATCTTTTGAACATATAAATGCTCTTTCTGATATTTCTAAATTCAAATTGTTTGGTATTGAAGGTGAAGTTGTGGGGGGTGGGCGGACGTGGTCAGCATGATGTAGGTCCTTTACAATGAACAGAGGGTAAGTTGCTGTTTGAGCTGTGCTTTGTCAATAAAGGTTTATAAAAGTTATTAATTGTAACTTGAACGGTACCAAACTGCTGAGTTCTGTTCTATGTAATATCCGACTTGTCCTGTGTGAGTCCTGCTGTGATTTGAGTTCGCTAACTGAAGTTTTTAATGAGGTCTGCCTTCAGACAGAAGGCTAACGCTAGCATGCCAACGCTAGCATGCTAAGTCCGCTGGAAAACAGTGTCGGAAAATGCTGTCGTACATCGCTAACAGCATGTTACTCTGCTCTTTTATCAGGTAGCCATCTTACCAAGACTACCACACACACAGCTGATGTCTGTCTGAGTTTCTGTAAAAACTACAGCTATGGAGATGTTTAAATGTTGCTGTGAAAATGTTATCTTGTCGCAGAGATGCTCACAAGTCTTTGAGCAAGAGTCCAAGTCAAGTCTCAAGTCTTTGAGCAACAGTCCAAGTCAAGTCTCAAGTCCCTCGTGGTTACTACGAGGGACACCTGCTGCGTTCGATCCGGGTTGCTAAAAAACTGCATAACTATGAGGAATTCTGTAACTGTAACCTGTTTTTCATTTACAGAGCACAACCATGTAATGTACAATGCAATTATTGACGGCTTATTAAATACTGTAAGTCAAAACACTCCCCATACTCTTAAACCCAGTGTAATGTTAACTAAATAAAACTGTTATGTTGCATAATCAACAATAAACCTGTCTGTTTTTAACTTAAAGAGCACAACCATGTAGCCTAATGTACAATGCGTCTACAATTAATGACAGCTTATAAACTACTGTAAGTGAACAAACCCTGTTGATTTTCAAACCTAGTGTAAAGTTAACTAAATAAAACTGTAAATTTACATGGTTAACAATAAAGCTGTAACCTGTTTTTTAACTTACAGAGAACAACCATAATGTGCAATGCAATCAGTGACAGCTTAAACTACTGTAAGTAAACACACCCTGTAGACTCTCAAACCAGTGTAACGTTATAACTAAATAAAACTGTAAGGTTACATTACAACAATAAACCTGTAACCTCGTGGTTGCTAAATGGAATTACAGAGGCTTTCTAATATGATTTTAAACATCTAAATATAAGAACTCAACTGTGGATTTCTGTTTTTGTATAACACAGTAATGAAATATGGGGCCCTTTATGTGAAATTCAATTTAATTGCTTGTCTAATGTTTAACGATAATTTAGTTGATTTATTTTTCTCATAGCTTTCTACGCTATATTTCTGCTGATTGTTTTGTTTTTATGTTTCATGTTGACTTTTGAAGGTTTTAACTGACTCGTTTAAAAGTCCAGTGAGTAATATTTCTGAGGATCTGTGGACAGAAATAATAATAATAATAATAATAATCTTTATTTGTAGAGCACTTTTCAAAAACAAGTTACAAAGTGCTTTAACAAGTGTAAAGACAATAATACCCAAGAGACAATAATACAAAAACAATACAAGATAAAAGCAAGAAAACATTGAAAAGACTAAAATACACGTTTAAGATAAATATAAAATTAGTAAAATAGAATAAAATAAAAGGGATAAAATAAAGTCAAATAAGATCGGGAAAGGCTCTCCTATAAAAGTATGTTTTAAGAAGGGACTTAAAAGAGTTCACTGACTCAGCCGACCTGATTTCCTTGGGCAGGCTGTTCCAGGCAGAGGACATTTAGGGGAATCCCATTTTCTGACTTAATGTCGTTCAGAATTTAACAAAGTAAAAGCTGAGTTCTACTCCAAATACAACATTGCAGTAAACAAGCTTCTCATGCTTTTATGTTGTAGGCAAAACCACTAAAGAGGAAGTGATTATGTGAGTAACTGCTATCAAACTGACATACAGTTTTACTGAATAATTAAATAAATATAATTTCAAAATAAATATACCAAAAGAAACTTGATTTCTTGACTGTCCACTCTCAGAAGAGACACCTTTTGTGGTGTGTCAGCCACCATAGTTGTCCTAGGCTCTTTGAAAGGTTAGGGGGCAGTGGTACACTGGACCGATGGTTGCAATTCACAACCCTCACCACCTCCGGCTCTGACGTGCTGCTAACAAGCTAACATTAGCTGGCCGACTCAGAATGGACAAGTGTCTGAACTCTATCTGTTAAAACAGCAACGGCATTGTGCCACTGTTGTAGGCTAACGTTATTTGAATGGAAACATCAAATGAATGCACATTGTGAGATAACTGGTGTTGTGATTTGGCACTATATACATAAAATGGAATTGAAATAAACTTACAACCCCAATTCCAATGAAGTTGGGACGTTGTGTAAAATGTAAATAAAACCATAATACAATGATTTGCAAATCGTTTTCATCCTATGTTCAATTTAATACACTACAAAGACAAGATATATAATGTTCAAGCTGATAAACTTTATTGTGTTTTGCAAATATTCACTCACTTTGAATTAGATGCCTGCAACACGTTCCCAAAAAGCTGGAACAGGGGCAAGTTTACTGCCTTTCCTTTTAACAACACTCACTAAGCTTTTGGGAACTGAGGACACTAATTGTTGAAGCTTTGTAGGTGGAATTCTTTGCCATTCTTGCTTGATTCACAGTTTCAGTTGCTCAACAGTCTGGGGTCTCCGTTGTCGTATTTTGCGCATCATAATGCGCCACACATTTCTGATGGGAGACAGGTCTAGACTGCAGGTGGGCCAGTCTAGTAGACTCTTCTACCACGAAGCCTTGCTGTTGTAACACGTGCAGAATGTGGCTTGGCATTGTCTTGCTGAAATAAACAGGGTCCCTGAAAAAGACGTTGCTTGGATGGCAGCATATGTCGCTCCAAAACCTCTATGTACCTTTCATCATTAATGGTGCTTTCACAGATGTGCAAGTTACCCATGCCATGGGCACTAACACACCCCATACCATCACAGATGCTGGCTTTAAACTTTGTGCTGATAACAATCCGGATGGTCCTTTTCCTCTTTGGCCCGGAGGACACGACGTCCATAATGTCCAAATACAATTTAAATGTGGATTCGTCATACCACAGCTCACTTCTCCACTTTGCGTCAGTCCATCTCAGAGGAGCTCAGGCCCAGAGAAGTCGGCAGTGTTTCTGGGTGTTGTTGATATGTGGCTTTCACTTTGCATGGTAAGAGTTTTAACTTGCATTTGTTGATGTGGCGACAAACTGTGTTAACTGACTCTGGTTTCCTGAAGTGTTTCTGATCCCATGGGGTAATATCCTCTACACATTGATGTCGGAGAAATATCTGCACGTAAGCAGCAAGGCCGAAAACCAACATTGAATGCCCGTGACCTTCGATCCGATGTCGGACTTTCTCTGTGTTTCTCCAGCTTTACTAATGCTCACTTTGTTCTTACTTGACATTATCTGAACCTGTTTGGTCTGATGGGCTTAAGCACATAAACCTTTATTGTTGGTTTATATCCTTACGTGGAGCCTGTGTTTTGTGAGCCGGTTGTTTTATGGTTTTAGTGGACTGCATGTTGTTAGCTGCCGTGTTGTCGCTGTAGTACGAGAAAGGAGCGCTCACAGGGCTGAATCCGACCCGGAGACCTCACATTAAAAGCAGAATAGTGGCTGATGCAAGCAACGGAGAAAACAGGCGTGTGCTTCATTTACAAGTGAGTTTTGAGCCCATTAACAATAAGGCAATGAAAATTTGATTAATTTCATTGAAAAACTTGCATATAGCCCCTTTAATCCAAAAAAAAAAAATTCTTTGTACCTTGTTGAATTGCATAGCTTATGCTTATTCTTTTGCATTGTATAGCATTGAATCACAGTGTTGAATAAAATCTTATCGTACCACATCGGTAGTTGCTTGATATGTCTCTTTAATGTATCGGATCATTGGCAAAGAATCAAGATGCATGTTGCTGGCCTCGGTGATAGAGATGCACACTCCCTATAAAACAAAGTGGGCTTATTAAGAACTTGGGGAAGAAAACAGAAAGAGCAAGTAATAATAAGCACTCTGAATATTGGTCACAGCAATCATGCAGGAAATTGACACAGGACAGAGAAGAAAGCACCGAAAGCATGTAATCGTATGACACATGGCTGAAAACGAAGGTATTGATACCGGATCCACGGTGGAGGAGTTAGTTACAAAAAGGGGAACATCTTCGGTAGTGTGGAAGTGGTTTGGTTACAACAAACCATGACAATATGTAAGAGGTGCAAGAAGACTGCAATGACAAAATGGGGTAATACAATAAACTTATTTTACCAACTTAAATAGAAACAACCATCGAGTACAAACAGAGAAAAAAACTCCCACAGCACAGCCTTTATTTTCAAGATATAAAAGCTGGTGGAACAAAAGCTGAAAATGGGACTCCTTGAATGAATGAAAAAATTAATTATCAGTCAATATCAATTACAGTTTCCATTTAGTGGCGCTTTCTCAAAAATGGCTCCTATAACAGAAATTGTCGGCAATGTCCACCTCACTACCACTTCAAACTAAACACAGCTCCTACTCTACTATCATTTTATATATATATATATATATATATATATATATATGTATAAATACACACACACACACACACACACATATATAAGTATAATACACTGCTCAAAAAAATAAAGGGAACACTAAAATAGCACCTCCTAGATCTGAATGAATGAAATAATCTCATGAAATACTCCTTTCTTTACATAGTTGAATGTGCTGACAACAAAATCACACAAAAATTGGAAATCAAATCTATCAACCCATGGAGGTCTGGATTTGGAGTCACACTCAAAATCAAAGTGGGAAACCACACTACAGGCCGATCCAACTTTGATGTAATGTCCTTAAAACAAGTCAAAATGAGGCTCAGTAGTGTGTGTGGCCTCCACGTGCCTGTATGACCTCCCTACAACGCCTGGGCTCCTGATGAGGTGGCGGATGGTCTCCTGAGGGATCTT
>NW_025744315.1:0-6028 GCF_021292245.1 Micropterus dolomieu
AGTCAGGAGTCAGAGACGAGTGAGTCAGGAGTCAGAGATGAGTGAGTCACGAGTCAGACAGGCGTGAGTCACGAGTGAGACAGGAGTCAGACAGAGTCAGACAGGCGTGAGTCACGAGTCAGACAGAAGTGAGACAGGAGTCAGACAGGAGTGAGACAGGAGTCAGACAGGAGTGAGACAGGAGTTAGTCACAAGTCAGACAGGAGTCAGACAGGATTGAGACAGTTGTGAGCCAGGAGTGAGTCAGGATTGAGACAGGAGTGAGTCACGAGTGAGACAGGCTTGAGTAGAGATTGAGACAGGAGTTAGTCACAAGTCAGACAGGATTGAGACAGTTGTGAGCCAGGAGTGAGTCAGGAGTCAGAGACGAGTGAGTCAGGAGTCAGACAGGCGTGAGTCAGGAGTCAGACAGGCGTGAGTCAGGAGTCAGACAGGCGTGAGTCAGGAGTCAGACAGGCGTGAGTCAGGAGTCAGACAGGCATGAGTCAGGAGTCAGACAGGCGTGAGTCAGGAGTCAGACAGGCATGAGTCAGGAGTCAGACAGGCGTGAGTCAGGAGTCGGACAGAAGTGAGTCAGGAGTCAGACAGAAGTGAGTCAGGAGTCAGACAGAAGTGAGACAGGAGTGAGACAGGAGTTAGTCACAAGTCAGACAGGAGTCAGACAGGATTGAGACAGTTTTGAGCCAGGAGTGAGACGCGAGTCAGTCAGGATTGAGACAGGCTTGAGTAAAGATTGAGACAGGAGTTAGTCACAAGTCAGACAGGAGTCAGACAGGATTGAGACAGTTGTGAGTCAGGAGTGAGTCCGGAGTCAGAGACGAGTGAGTCCGAAGTCAGACAGGCGTGAGACAGGAGTCAGACAGAAGTGAGACAGGAGTCAGACAGAAGTGAGTCAGGAGTCAGACAGGAGTTAGTCACAAGTCAGACAGGAGTTAGTCACAAGTCAGACAGGAGTCAGACAGGATTGAGACAGATGTGAGCCAGGAGTGAGTCAGGATTGAGTCACGAGTCAGACAGGCGTGAGTCACGAGTCAGACAGGCGTGAGTCACGAGTCAGACAGGCGTGAGACAGGAGTCAGACAGGCGTGAGACAGGAGTCAGACAGGCGTGAGACAGGAGTCAGACAGAGTCAGACAGGCGTGAGTCACGAGTCAGACAGAAGTGAGACAGGAGTCAGACAGGAGTGAGACAGGAGTCAGACAGGAGTGAGACAGGAGTTAGTCACAAGTCAGACAGGAGTTAGTCACAAGTCAGACAGGAGTTAGTCACAAGTCAGACAGGAGTCAGACAGGATTGAGACAGTTGTGAGCCAGGAGTGAGTCAGGATTGAGACAGGAGTGAGTCACGAGTGAGACAGGCTTGAGTAGAGATTGAGACACGAGTTAGTCACAAGTCAGACAGGATTGAGACAGTTGTGAGCCAGGAGTGAGTCAGGAGTCAGAGACGAGTGAGTCAGGAGTCAGACAGGCGTAAGTCACCAGTCGGACAGAAGTGAGTCAGGAGTCAGACAGGATTGAGACAGTTGTGAGCCAGGAGTGAGACGCGAGTCAGTCAGGATTGAGACAGGAGTGAGTCACGAGTGAGACAGGCTTGAGTAAAGATTGAGACAGGAGTTAGTCACAAGTCAGACAGGAGTCAGACAGGATTGAGACAGGAGTGTGACAGGAGTGAGTCACGAGTCAGACGAGTCACGAGTCAGACACGAATGAGACAGGTTTGAGTCAGGATTGAGACAGGAGTTAGTCACAAGTCAGACAGGAGTCAGACAGGATTGAGACAGGAGTGTGACAGAAGTGAGACACGAGTCAGACGCGAGTGAGTCACGAGTCAGACAGGATTGAGACAGGAGTGAGTCACGAGTCAGACAGGAGTGAGCCAGGAGTGAGCCAGGAGTAAGTCAGGATTGAGACAGGAGTGAGTCACGAGTGAGTCACGAGTGAGTCAGGATTGAGACGCGAGTGAGTCAGGATTGAGACGCGAGTGAGTCAGGATTGAGACGCGAGTGAGTCAGGAGTGAGTCGCAAGTGAGTCAGGAGTGAGTCGCAAGTGAGTCAGGAGTGAGTCGCAAGTGAGTCAGGAGTGAGCCGCAAGTGAGTCAGGAGTGAGCCAGGAGTGAGTCACGAGTGAGTCAGGATTGAGACAGGAGTGAGACAGGAGTCAGACAGGAGTCAGACAGGAGTGAGTCAGGAGTCAGACAGGAGTGAGTCAGGAGTGAGCCGCGAGTGAGCCAGGAGTGAGCCAGGAGTGAGCCAGGAGTGAGCCAGGAGTGAGTCACGAGTGAGTCAGGATTGAGACAGGAGTGAGACAGGAGTGAGACAGGAGTCAGACAGGAGTGAGTCAGGAGTCAGACAGGAGTGAGTCAGGAGTCAGACAGGAGTGAGTCAGGAGTCAGACGCGAGTGAGCCAGGAGTGAGCCAGGAGTGAGCCACAAGTGAGACAGGAGTGAGACGCGAGTGAGACGCGAGTGAGACGCGAGTGAGACAGGAGTGAGACAGGAGTGAGACAGGAGTCAGACAGGAGTCAGACAGGAGTGAGACAGGAGTCAGTCACGAGTCAGACAGGAGTGAGACAGGAGTGAGACGCGAGTGAGACGCGAGTGAGTCAGGAGTGAGCCACGAGTCAGTCACGAGTCAGACAGGAGTCAGCCAGGAGTCAGACAGGAGTGAGACAGGAGTGAGACAGGAGTGAGACAGGAGTGAGACAGGAGTTAGTCACGAGTGAGACAGGAGTGAGACAGGAGTGAGACAGGAGTGAGTCAGGAGTGAGTCAGGAGTGAGTCAGGAGTGAGACGCGAGTGAGACAGGTGTTACCGTAGTTGAGAGCCTCTGGAGCAGTCCATTTGATGGGGATCTGTTTGAGTCCAGATGAAGAGTAAATCCCGTCGTCTTCCTGACGACTCATCCCAAAATCACTGATCTTCAACACGCTGCCCTCTCCCACCAGACAGTTCCTCGCTGCCAGGTCCCTGAGAGACAGACAGGTGGAGACAGACGCCTGAGCTGCAGTACTGAGAGCAACCAGTGGGAGGAACTGAGCTGCTCCACAATAAATCCTCACAGCTGTCAGCTGGTGCAGTGCTTTAATTGTGAAGCATGAACAGGAAGTCACATGATCACAGAATACTTCCTAACATGTTGTAATTTATGAGGAGAAACTAGAAGGAGTTAGTGAAGTGTAGCTGACACCTGGACAGGTGACGTGGTCACGCTCTGGTTGTTTACCTGTGGATGCAGTTCTTGCTCTCCAGGTACGCCATGCCGGCAGCAGCGTCGACAGAGAACCGAACCAGCTGCTTCGTCTTTAGCTCGTCTTTCTTCTTCCTCAGAAAGGACAAAAAGTCTCCACCTGCCAGACACAGCGGAGGGTCAAACCGACACAGTAGGGAAACAGCAGCTGACCAATCAGACTAGAGGGAAGAATGAGCTCCACCCACCAGGAACCAGCTCCATGACGATGTAGATCGGCTGTCGCTGCGTACAGACGCCAATCAGCTTTACGATGTTCGGGTGGTCGTACTGCTTCAGGATCCTACAGCCAATCACATACAGGCAGCGTGAGACAGCAGCCAATCACAGACAGGCAGCTGAGCTAGCAGCTGAGCTTTCTTTGTTGACTTCCTGTTGGTGTGTAACTGACCTGGCTTCGGACAGGAACCGGATCTTCAGCTCTGGCGGTAAATCTTCTTTACACGTTTTGATGGCGACTGGCATTTTGTCGCGCTGCAGCGTCCCTTTAAACACCTCGCCAAAGTTTCCCTGGCAACCAGCAAGCAGCAGGGCATGATGGGACATGGAGGCAGAAAGACACACGTTAAACACGTTTAGGGGTGAAGAGGTGACTGGTGACGGGAAGAAACAGGAAGTGAGGTCACCTTTCCCAACAGCTCCCCCAGCACCACGTCCTCATGGTTCAGGATCCACTTTTTATCCTGCAGAGGGAAACTGACACACATGAGTACATGTACACACAATACACACATCTGTGTACATTTACACAGAGTACACATGTACAGTTATGTGTGTGTGTGCAGGTGTGGTTGCCTTGACGACGGGGTTGAGCAGCACCACTCCGGACTTCTTGGTGATGACCTGCTTGGTGGAGAAGTGATGCTCGATGAGCTGAGGGATGGTGGAGAAGCCCGTCCCTTCAAAGCGGTACTGACTCTACCAGAGAGAGAGAGAGAGACACTGTTCAGTTTCACCACCTCCTCACCGGCCGGCGGACTCAGCACGTCATTTACTGACACAGAAAGTCTGGGGCAACACAATACGCCCCGTCTGTGCTCGGCGTCACCGAGGAGGAGCGTTAATACGCCCCGTCTGTGCTCGGCGTCACCGAGGAGGAGCGTTAATACGCTCCGTCTGTGCTCGGCGTCACCGAGGAGGAGCGTTAATACGCCCGAGCTCCTCCCCGTCTGTGCTCGGCGTCACCGAGGAGGAGCGTTAATACGCCCGAGCTCCTCCCCGTCTGTGCTCGGCGTCACCCAGGAGGAGCGTTAATACGCCCGAGCTCCGCCCCGTCTGTGCTCGCCGTCACCCAGGAGGAGCGTTAATACGCCCCGTCTGTACTCGCCGTTACCCAGGAGGAGCGTTAATACGCCCCGTCTGTGCGATGTGGAAGTCCCTGAATGCTGCATTCTATTGAACGGCCAGCAGGGGGCGACTCTTCAGGTTGCAGAAAGAAGTCCGGCTCCTTTAGAGATAACAGGAAACTGTTCTACTTCTCAGCTGGTTTATTCCCTCAGTAACTTTCAGGGCGGGACTATCTATGATTGACAGGTCGTTACCTGTCAATCAGGCTAGAGTGACTGGTGAAAAAGCTTATCAGGAGTCACCATGACTACGTCCGTTTGTTATATAGAGTCTGTGGCTGAGACGCCCTGCGGCCTCGGTGAGCGCAGAGAGCAGATATTAATTCATTCAGAGGACACTGCGTGAGACGGAGCCATCTGTGGGCTGGGACTGAACTCTCCCGACTGTTTCAGATGTTTACATCGTCTGTTTCACGGGTCCAAAGACACGGAGCCAGCTCTGTCGGTCAATCACCCAGAAAATCAATCCTAGATGAAAGGAACAAAAGTCTAAATCCCTCTGGCGTTTCCTTCTGAATGCGGCCGACCCACGGCGAAGTCTCTGAGGTGCGTGATAGTGATAGTGGGCGGAACTCACTGCTAAGTCTAATATACCACACACACTACGTCAGCGGCCCCGAGGAGCCCGACGTCAGTGCAGCCTCTACCTGTGTGTTCACTTACGTCGGCGAACTGGATGATGAAGTGTCGTCTCTGCTCGTCAGAAAACACCGACAGGACGTACTCGCCCGGTTTACCGTGACTCTCCCTCACCAGGAAGTCTCCCTGTTGCCGTAGTAACTCCTGAGCCTCAGTGCGGGGGATGGCGCCGTGATACCACTCCTGCTCTGGCAGGGGGCGCTCCGAGGTCGGGATCACATCGAAGAACTGCTGCAGGGAGGGACACAAGACGCCGAGGGTCACAACGATTCAGATTACCTGAGTTGATCATCAGTAAACACTCAGGCTGTAATGTAGTGCAGGTGAGCCAGGCAGGAGAGCCAGACAGGAGAGACAGGCAGGAGAGCCAGGTGAGCCAGACAGGAGAGACAGGCGAGACAGGCAGGAGAGCCAGACGAGACAGGCAGGAGAGCCAGACAGGTGAGCCAGGCAGGTGAGCCAGACAGGAGAGCCAGGCGAGCCAGACAGGAGAGCCAGACAGGTGAGCCAGGCAGGAGAGCCAGGTGAGCCAGACAGGAGAGACAGGTGAGCCAGGCAGGAGAGCCAGACAGGAGAGACAGGCAGGAGAGCCAGACAGGAGAGACAGGCAGGAGAGCCAGGTGAGCCAGACAGGAGAGACAGGCAGGAGAGCCAGGTGAGCCAGACAGGAGAGACAGGCGAGACAGGCAGGAGAGCCAGACGAGACAGGCAGGAGAGCCAGACGAGACAGGCAGGAGAGCCAGACAGGTGAGCCAGGCAGGTGAGCCAGACAGGAGAGCCAGGCGAGCCAGACAGGAG
>NW_025744315.1:6128-13490 GCF_021292245.1 Micropterus dolomieu
GCGTGTCAGTTACTGTGTCTGTCAGCGTGTCTGTCAGCATGTCAGTTACTGTGTCTGTCAGCGTGTCTGTCAGCATGTCAGTTACTGTGTCTGTCAGCGTGTCAGTTACTGTGTCTGTCAGCGTCTGTCAGCGTGTCAACATGTCAGTTACTGTGTCTGTCAGCGTCTGTCAGCGTGTCAACATGTCAGTTACTGTGTCTGTCAGCGTCTGTCAGCGTGTCAACATGTCAGTTACTGTGTCTGTCAGCGTGTCAACATGTCAGTTACTGTGTCTGTCAGCGTCTGTCAGCGTGTCAACATGTCAGTTACTGTGTCTGTCAGCGTGTCTGTCAGCGTGTCAGTTACTGTGTCTGTCAGCGTGTCTGTCAGCGTGTCAGTTACTGTGTCTGTCAGCGTGTCTGTCAGCGTGTCAGTTACTGTGTCTGTCAGCGTGTCTGTCAGCATGTCAGTTACTGTGTCTGTCAGCGTGTCTGTCAGCATGTCAGTTACTGTGTCTGTCAGCATGTCAGTGTGTCACGTGACTCACAGGGCAAGCGTCATATCCTCCTGCATCCTCTGCAGAGAGTCGAGCAGCGCTGGTGCAGCACGCCGCCGGTGTTCGTCCTGCTGCGTTTGAGCGCCGCACACCGCCAACACGTACTGGTTGTGGAGATTGTGGAGCTTTGCCGTTGCTTTGTCATAACGCTCCCGGGCACGCTCTGCCTCCCGGCCTGTGATTGGACGAGAGGGAGGGGTCAGGGATTCCCAAACTTTCAGAGTGTTAAGATAATAACGTTAGAAGAGGAACCTTTAGCCAGAGCCTCGCGGTACTTCTCCTTGGCGTTGTTAGCGTCACGGCTCAGCTGGCGGTACGTCGCCTTCAGCTTGTCCAGGTCACTCCTGGTTACCTGCCAACGACACAACAACAGGGTTACTGACGGATGCCGGCCAAGCCCCCTGTGTGTGGTCCCATATTTCCCAGCAGACCTTGTGGTTATGGCTCTCCAGCTGCTGATGAAGACTCTGGTAGCTCTTCTTCACTTGCTGCTTGTCCCGGATCAGCGTAGCCAGGCGGTGCAGAGGACCAGAGTTCAGATCATCAGCGTGACTCCTCATGACCCGACCCAGGGCCTCGGTCTGACGGATCACCTGAGACCAGGACTGAGACACAGAGACACACTGGGACCAGGACTGAGACACAGAGACACACTGGGACCAGGACTGACACTGGGGCCAGGACTGACACTGAGACACTCACCTTGCTGACCGTGCTGACGTAATCAGCAGCTTCCTGTTTCTCCATCTGCTGAGTCATGCTGAGCAGCAGGGCGGCGTATTCTTTATCGCTCTTCACTCGCAGCGTCATGAAGCGCTTCACCGTCTCCAGCAGCTAGAGGGAGACAGACACGCCGGGGACGTTATCACAGCGGCCCGCCACAGTCTATTTTGTTCCGCCATAGTTTCAAAATGAACCGAATATATTTTAACATAAAAGACTTCTAACATTGTGTTTTGCGCCGCTGCTGTAAACTCTCGCGCTCACACACTGACGCGCCCGACTCGAGACAACCACTTTTCTTCTGAGGTAATTATGGTAACGGTAACTAAGGGTTTGATCGGGGTTGAGTGTTTCCACTGAGAACGCGATCAAGCTAGCCGCTACATTTGGAGTGCACATGTATTACAGCCTTTATGGTAAATGCAGGAGCAGCATAAGCAGACTTGTGACAAGTGATATAGTACGAGAGCCTGTTAAGTCTTAATTTTACGTAATACGAGTACAACATAAAACAATTTATCAAATTGGGTCGTACTTTGAAAATTAAAAAAAAATTATTAAATAAATTATTCTTTGATTTAGGGTTGCTGGAAAAACAGTTGACATTTTTACTGTTTCGTCACCTTTTATGTCTGTACAGTGCGTTTATGATCAAATTGTTTACCACGCCATATAAGTGTTAGAAAGAGAGCAAAGTTCATACCTAGCGATGTCCACCCACCATCCTGGGAAGCACTGCTCGTACTGGAGCTGATGTTTGGAGACTAATCATGACTTTTACATCTGGACACGTTCATCGTTCTACTTTTATCATTCAGTGCGCTGATGATCAGAGGTGGTCAGCTGATCCCAGGTCAGCTGTTGCTCCGTAACCCTGCGGTCACATGACAGCTGACAAACATTTAGAGCAGATTACTCGGACGACGTTTCAGCCACAGGTGACCTTCCTCAGGTAAAAGAGAACACACCTGTATTTAACACATCACAGCATCATCTACTACATCTTAACTGAATGTATTACTGTAGTATTACTGCAGTATTACTGTAGTATTCTGTGATCCCAGTTGATGGATGGGAATACTGTCCTGGAGATGTGACAGGTTACCTACTCAGGACTCACTAATAAATCCAGGTGTGTTCTTTACCTGAGGAGCCCCATCAGGGATCCTCATCAGATAAAGACTAAATACTTTGTTCTCGTACTTATTTTCAGGAGGCCCTGAATGCAGCGTCAGAGAGCCTTCATGTTTTTGGCCAAACAAATGTTAGTTATGAAACTGACAGAGACCCCAGGGCCCTGAGGACTGACTGAATCCACGGAGACCCCGGGGCCCTGACTGTCATGAAGACAACAGATTAAGTTTGTGTGTGGTGCGTTCAGGGCCACAGATCTGTTGTACCTTTAACTCCCAGTCCTGCAGCTTCAGTAATCCCTCGTGGGAATTCCTCAGGTCCCGACCAAACCCCATTCTGGATCGTTCTCTCTCTCTCTAACAGCGGGGGCGAGCGAGGGGTCAGTGCATGGTCCTGTGTGGAGAGAGACTTTATTAACACGGCGTACTTCACGAAAACACAGCATCACAACTATAAAACATGTTACTATATAAAGTACCTGATGGTACGTAACGCAGCTGGCTGTGTTATGCATGGACTACTTCATACTGAATTAAAGGTTCAGGATACCAAAAACCTTCTAAACATGTCCCAAAACTTTCAAAGACCTTAGAAAGTGTCAAAACATCCAAAAACTTCTTCCCAGAACACTTAAAAACTTTCCAAACCACATTCTAACTGATTTACAAACCACACTGAGATTATTTAAAAACTTTAAATGTCTGAAACACAAACATTTGGCTCAACACATTTCAAGCTTCCTCCTAAAACACTCAAAAACGTCCTTGAACCCTGCACCACAGGTTTAACTCGCTCTTCCCTCACTGTTGTTCGGGTCCCTGAACGCCCCAGGACCCTTTAAGTCCCGTCAGAACTGGGAGCTATGCTAACGCTAGCCGCTCCTTCCCATTAAACCTAATGGGAAACTGGAGCTAGCAGGCTAATGGCGGCGGTTAAACGGAGTTGGAGGCAGCGCTGGAAACTAACAACCGCACTAACGGACACAAATCAACTTTTCTCCTCCTGAACGGACGTTTCTGCTGCTTCCTGCCGGGAAATGAGGAGCAGATGAAGACTGCAGACGGAGGAGGAGGAGGAATGGGAGAGTCGGGAGGAGGTTCGGTGTTTTTCGACTTCTCTTCGGCCGTTTCCAGCCGGATCAACGCACCGGGAAGCGGCTGTTTTCGGCGGCAGGCTCGCTGTCCGGTCACCGCGGTCCTCTGCTGTCCTCCGCCGGGCTCATGTCCTCCTCTGCTCCGTGTTTTTCTCCTCAGATTCCCCGGCTACTCCTCCTGTCGTCCGGCTACGGAGCTCAGCGGCTAACGGCTAACAGGGAGGGGCTTCCGCGGGAAACGGAAGGGGGAAAAGGGACGGGGGGGGGGGCTTTATTGTGCCCTTAATAAACAACAACAGCTTCACATTTACACTGGGAGATGCAGAACAACAACAGGAGGGACAGTCATGGAGGAGTCCAGCAGGGATTAAATCACAGCCATGTTCTCCGGCAGACACACACCTGGAGCAGCCGTGTGGCCCCTGCTGGGGCCCGTGTGTCTGTAATAACTGTCCTTCAGATCAGCTTAAAGATGAAGGTGAAAATCATTACAGGCGAGTCTGTTACTACATTTCCCATGATTCACCTCTTTTTAAAAAAATCAAGAAAGTCCCTAGTTTTATGTATCGTGGATGGTTGTAAGACTTTTTAAAGAAGCGTTTCAGCCCACCCTGTCAGACCGGGTTGAGCTAGCTGTGTTAGCATAGTGGTCTGAAATCAAAGGAAAAAATGCATCACATGTTGCCTTAGAAACTACATTTCAGTCTATTATAAGTCAAACAATTCTACCTGCAACAGTATAGATACTAAACAAAAAATAGTCTTGGTCAAAAACTTTACTTTCTTAACTCAAAATAGTTTTTTCTCTCTATATTCTGAATGCACCTGTTTCCAGACTTGATAACCACCAGGCCTGATCAGGGAGGAAGCAGGTAAATACTGATCACATGACTCCTATCTTATCTCTATTTGGTGGAATTGGTGTTGTTACAACTCTCCCCATGTTACAACCATACCCGGTCTCCCCTGTATATTTATATTTATATGTATATACACACTTTTACTGAGCAGATTTAAGTCATGTGTCACCTGCATGTTGGTAACAACGCCTGTGAATTTCAGCCAATAGGAACAGAGTGTGGGCGGGTCTTATTGTCTCCATCATCAGCAGAAGAAGAGGAGTTTCTGTTGAACCGGTTTCTGACAAGATACTAGAGGAGTCCAGATTATGCCAGGTGTCGGGGAACAGGTGGGTCTGGGGGCGGGGGGCGGGGGGCGGGGGGGGTTGGCTGAAGAGGACAAAGCACAACCACCTGTGCACTCTCTGTTTGGGGGAGTGGCTTAGGAGGGAGGCCTGAAGGGGGGGTTATATTTTCCACCTGGTTGGATGGATAAATCTCAGTCTCTTCCTGGTTACCTGCCGCAGCTGTGACACTGTGTCAGTGTTCATGTGTTCATGTTTCAGCAACATGTTCTTTAAACTCTGTTGCTAACGGGGGGCAGACAGAAACAACAGAGGGGTGTCAGGTGTTGGTGAGAGAGGTGGAGCTCCATAGAGAATGAACACAGAGAGAGAGAGAGAGGGAGTGGTGGCAGGTAGAACAGGTTTTGGGCGAGGCGGTCGAGCGAGCTTCACAAACACAGTGATAAGGAGAGAGAGGGCGAAGTAGTTAAAGATCAGAGATTTCCTTCAGTCAGTCATCAAAACAGTTTCCACCAGCAGAGGAGAAGAAACAGGCCACAGCAGCAGAGGACAAGAAGAAGACGAAGAAACTGGTCAAAACAGCAGAGGACGTTGTGTTTTTCTTCAGGAGGAAGACGAGGAGCCTTCGGTGCCGTGAACAGGTGAGTCAGGTGAAACTGCGTTTTCCGCTCTAAAGTTACCTGATAGCTGGAAATCCTGCTTCATTCAGGAGGAAGTCTTCATAGAGCTCCTTCTTAATTTAACTCAGTTTAACTCCAGGATCTGGTCTGTAACATTCACCTCAGGGAGGCGCTGCAGAGCTAGAGGGAGGTGAGTCAGAAACCACACTCCTCTTCCTCCTCCTCCGAGTCAGAACTCAGATCTGAATCTCTCAGAACAAACTTAGAAACCAGAGAGGCGCTGCAGAGCTTCACTCAGAATATTCATCATTTTAAGGTTCCTTCAGTATCACAGTATCCATGCTAACTGCTAACAGCTGATGCTAATAGCTGTTGATAACAACTGATGCTAACAGGAGCTGCTAACAGCTGATGCTAATAGCTGTTGATAACAACTGATGCTAACAGGAGCTGCTAACAGCTGATGCTAACAGCTGTTGATAACAACTGATACTAACAGGAGCTGCTAACAGCTGATTCAGCTACTTTAATAGTTTGAACCATAGACTGTAGATAAAACGATGCGAACAAGCAGCTGATCAGCTGTGAGGGTCTGGGCGTGAGAGCCTAAGCCCCGCCCCTTCCCGTGGATCACCATGGGACGTTGAGCAAAGAACGTTCTTGCTAGTCGTTCCTGGGAGAATGAACTTGTGATGTGTTGAGCACGCAGAGCGCCGCTCACCATCTGAGACGGTGCTTCGTTGCTCATGTTGCACAACACCGGCTTTGTTACCAGGCAGGTTTGACCTCACGAGGGGTGTTGGTGCATGAAGAAGAATTAATAAAAGCTACTAACAACGTCATGTCAAATATAATAATAATAATAATAAAACACTACTTCTGTTTATTTTTTCACAAGACCTGATTTTTCTGTCCATTTCAGACGTCTCTTGATTTAAGTTAAAACGTTCCAGCTACAGACTGTTTATAGGAACTGGACGTCGTCATGGTGACGTCACCCGTTGGTTTGCGCAGTTTTGAAGCCTCGAGTTTGGCCAATAGGGCGCAACGCCATGTTGAGTTTTTGCAACCAGCGGCACCGGACATGACCATATTTGGACAAGACAGTGAAGCTACTGGCCGTGCGGAGCTAGCTAGCTTGCTTAGCGAGGTGCATCTGTTATTCACGTTAACTGTCATTTTAAGGGCTGATAACTTTGTCTTAAAACTAAACGTACTCAGAAAATTTGAGCAGCCGACTCCTGATGAGCTTTTTCAGCGCCGCTGGTTAAACGTACACAGAGCAGCGGATACGAGTCGCCTCTAGCCTGATTGAGAGGTCGCCATGGTAGCGACTTGCCAATCAGCTTGTAGCCCCGCCCTAAAGCCTCCCCTGCTTCCTGGTCTCTGTTCCTCTAAATGGGACCATAATTTACTAAATGAACATCATGCTGTGTTGAAGAAGACTTGAAACTAGCGACTGAGACCATAAACTCATCAGGAAAGTGTTTACTGAGGGAATAAATCAGCTGACAAGTAGAAACATTTTCTCAGAGACTTCTATACAATCACACTTCTTTCTGCAGCCGCTGGAGTCGCCCCCTGCTGGCTGCTAGAGAGGACGCGGGTTTAAGTCGCCCCCTGCTGGCTGCTGGAGAGGACGCGGGTTTAAGTCGCCCCCTGCTGTCCGCTAGAGAGGACGCGGGTTTAAGTCGCCCCCCACTGGCTGTTAGAGAGGACGCGGGTTTAAGTCGCCCCCTGCTGGCTGTTAGAGAGGACGCGGGTTTAAGTCGCCCCCTTGCTGGCTGCTAGAGATGACGCGGGTTTAAGTCGCCCCCTTGCTGGCTGCTAGAGATGACGCGGGTTTAAGTCGCCCCCTGCTGTCCGCTAGAGAGGACGCGGGTTTAAGTCGCCCCCTGCTGGCTGCTAGAGAGGACGCGGGTTTAAGTCGCCCCCTGCTGGCTGCTAGAGAGGACGCGGGTTTAAGTCGCCCCCTTGCTGGCTGCTAGAGATGACGCGGGTTTAAGTCGCCCCATTGCTGGCTGCTAGAGATGACGCGGGTTTAAGTCGCCCCCTGCTGGCTGTCAGAGAGGACGCGGGTTTAAGTCGCCCCCCTGCTGGCTGCCGGAGAGGA
>NW_025744316.1:0-6236 GCF_021292245.1 Micropterus dolomieu
TGTTCCTGGTTGCTGTGACGACAGTCGTTACAGTCGTTGAGACTACCTGTGGCCAAGACTGAACGACCATCGTTGGTATCTTCACCTGAGGCCAATAGGTTACGTTTGTTGAGTTTCCTGGGAAGTGATGAAAGGACAGCATTGTAAGTGGGGGATAAGTGGTGGCGTAGACCCCCTCCACTTATCGCCACCACTTATCCCCCACTTACAATGCTGTCCTGAGTTTCCCTGCCAGTCAGTCAGAACTGAAGAAGTCCTTTGGATAAGGGACGAAACGTCTTCCAGTAGCTTCAACCAAGTCCAGTTGCCCTTGATTTTAACCTTCGTTGGATAACTATGACCTGGATGACTGAGAATCTTCATAGACATCTTGCCTTTTATTGCAAAGATTCTAGAAAGAATTGTGTCCAAACAGCTGCTCACTGTACTGGAAAATAACAAAATATTTGAAAAGTTTCAATCTGGTTTCAGGAAGTACCACAGCACTGAGACTGCCCTGCTTAAAGTCACCAATGACCTTTTAATGTCTGCTGATGAAGGCATGTGCTCAGTCCTGGTACTCCTGGACCTTAGCGCTGCTTTTGACACCATTGATCACAACATCATGTTAGACAGACTGAGGCACTGGGTGGGGATCTCTGGTACTGCCCTAGAATGGTTTTCATCCTACCTGTCAAATAGGAAGTTTTGCGTGTCTGTAAACAACTATGTCTCCTCGTTCTGTCCAGTTAAATCTGGTGTGCCTCAGACGAAACAGAAATCCTGGTCATTGGGTCCCAGAAGATGGCAAATCAAATACTGCCATCTGCAGGTTCCCTAGTAGTCAATTCCGCATTTTAATGCAGAGCTTTAGCTGCTCCAAATTAGACCTCAGCGTGGTGTGCCACTGAAATAGGATACAATAAATGACCCAAACATTTAAATCCGTGAATCATTTGTTCATATACTGTTCGCTGTGCTGTGTACCGTTGGATGTACTGACCACTGTGAGTGAATTAGTTTGATACAGAAAAAGTCTTTAAAACCGGAGGATTCTCTGGCAAGTTCCTGTCCCCACACACGCCTTCAGTCAGTTACACTGAGTAGCCTACTGCCTACTACAAAACACTAACTTAAAACCCATTTAACTTGTTAGTAGTTGTTCAGGTTCATCTTCATAAGGCTACATTAGCCTAAACCAGGTACGCCGCCGCCTACCTGTTGCTGCTTGTTTATCAAGTGTAAAACACAAAGTAACTTCCTTACAAATTCCACTTTGTCGTTTCCTATTTCTGATTTGATGCTTTTTGTGTTGGATGATGGCTGTAAATCGTTAAGTCCATGCCTTAGGCCTGCTGTGCTGTGGGCAGAATATTTCCACTTGGCTCGGTGTTGATAATAAAGTCATGTTTTCACAGTCGGATCGTCCCTGTTTAGAAGGATTCCCGTGTGATAGTGCGAGGGGGCCGTAACGCAGGGGTCAATATTGCCGAAGCCTCGAGAAAAACACCTTGATAAACACGTTGTGGTATTTTTAAGATGGCTGAAGTTAACCAGTTGTTTTAGACCAGCCCAAACAAAGTGTTACCTGGATGATGACGTGCTTCATCCATACATGACTGGAAACCCTTCAGCTGCGATTGCTCGGTTTGCTCGCAGGTAACGTGGAGCGCTTGAAGTAGGTGCAACCTTTAGCTCAGGTGAGTTTGAATCCAGCTTGACATGATTTAGTAAAAAGTCTATTATCTTTTTCCGTATGTGGCTCTGATGTAGAGCTCACTTCTACAGTCGTGATCTCCGCAGTAGATTAAAGATGTGACTTGAAACTCGCCAGGAACATGTTTGTGAATGTGTGACGGATCTGGGGATGGAGGCAGTCCGCAGCTGCTGCGCCCAACACGCGCACGCGTACGGCGACCAGTTAGTTTGGAAACCAGTTGGGCACACAGTTGAGCACATTATCCTGAGTAGCCTGTACTAACTGGAGGACACATTATAAAGCCAATAATACTAAAGAAACTAGCAGAAGGTCGCGGCCTCATCCTGTTGGGTCTAAACTGTGCCCACCATGTGGCTGAAGGAGTGCAGCCATCCTGCCAGTCCTGCAGTGCGCAGCGTGGGTCACTAACAAACATGTTCATTAAAGTCTAACAGTAGGCAAATGAATCAGTGACCCCGACAGATGCAGGGTTTCACTGCTCCCATAGGAGCTCAGACCTCCTCATGGGAGCTGAGCTCCTACTGGTTCCCACTGACTCCAACCTGGGGTTTTGATGTTGGCGTGCTGTGCGTTTTCTCCTCCACACATGGGGCCAAGCAGGCAGAAAGCAGGTTTAGTGAAAACTCTTGTGTGTTGAGATGAGGGAAACTGTGAGTTTCTGTTCCAGAGAGCGAGATCAGATAAACTGATCCTGTGAACCTGACCTCCTCAGGAGGAGCTTTACTTCTCTCTGACTCCTCCTGCAGAGCCTGAAGCAGCTGACATTTCCGACATCAAAGCTCATATCCGAGAAACATGGATATCCCGGTTAGAGAGGCTGCTAGTTTTTACCCAAACATGATGCTGAGCTTTATTCCTCAGCTCAGAATCAGACTGTCCTTCTTTAACACTGAGACTGTGAGGACACGAGGACCGATGTCAGCTTCAGCTGAGACACTGTGAGCGCCATGACTGCGGGAATAAAAGTGATCAGCGATCTGTCGTCGCACTGATGGAACATTCCTATGGTGGAGATGATCTCTGAGTGAGGATGACTGTGGGGCAGCTGAAACACAGAAATGGAGTTTAAAGGGAGTTTTTCATTATTAGCTGCTGACAGTCTCGGTGTGTTCCGATCAGTCAGTTTGAACCTACAGACACATTTTCACTGCAGACAAATCATCAGCAGGCTGAGCTGCTTTACAAGCACAGCTCCATAAGTGAACTGGGTCTGATCTGTTCATCTTCAGTTATTGATGCAAAAATCAGTATTACGCTCCCAACAGAAATGTACATCGAATTAACGACATTATGCTCTGCTACAATAAACACATGGAAATTAGACAATCACATAATGTGACCACACATTCCTGTGCGTCACATAAACTCAGAGTTCTTGAGGTGGGCTGGTAGCCTACTTACATTTTCCTCTTTAATACCGTGCGTCTCACAGTGTGTCTTGCTGACCTAGCTGGGCAGTGGATCTCTTGGTGGCTTTGCAGCCACTTGCAGCGCTGTGAGTGTTAAATACAGCTGTCGGGTTTATAAACGTGTTCAGATGCGCGTGAACTAAATGAAACTCTGCATTCCAGCAGCAACCTCTGTGGTAACCAGTCAAGATAGACAACTGCCTTCGATTAGTTCAGTATCGTTTATTGCCATTTATCCACACACCAAGTAATGAACGAAATGCCGTTTCTCACAAAATGTGAAGTATGTTCACCTGTACAGCCCGTCTCTAGCCTATTTAAATGGTAGCAGCGTTAGAAGTAGGCTACTGAACATCAGCGGAGCCCTGATGGCTACAAGTTTCTAAAATATAAGCCAGGAGCGGCTGTGTACACGGTGTGGAAGTGCCGTAGCAGCATGAACATTTAGCCCATAGGCTAGTGAGTGGACAGGATTGCATAATGTGAGATATGTAGCCTCCATATGAAGTCTGACATGCAGGAAACCGTGTCCTTCCACTTTGACTGTTTAAGCACCAGGCATCAGCGATGTAAACACAGAGTCCGCCTCCTCATCTCGCCTTGCCTTGCGCTCTGGCAGAACACGGTGTGCCCGCTGCAGGTCTGTGTAAAGATGTCTTCGACTTCCCGGTGTTTGGCTGCACGAGTCCCATGTCCTCCAGACCGGGCATTTACCGGGAGCAGGCTTACGTCCAAGCTGATCCATCAGGATCACCTGAACTGATTCCGATCAGCTGTCCACCTCAGGCTCAGGCAGCTCAGAGCTCCTGCTTTCTGAAACAGGGCCCTGGTTTGCTCTTTCTCCTCCTGCTTTTTTTGATTTGCTGGCTTCCAGTACTCCTTTATGTTGCCTCCTTTGTACCATATATTTGACATCTGGAGGAGTTTTAGTCTTTGCCCCTGCACTGTGTGAGGGGGTTTGTTTAGGTGGGGGGCTGCTGTGTTCCTCTGGTCTGGGGAGTATATGGTGAGTCTCTCTCTCTCATGTCCGCCGTGTCTCTGCTGTCCCTGCTTCCCTCAGACCGATTGAAGATGAGTGATGTGGAGAAGGAGGAGGACAGCCGTCCGTCCATGAAGGGGGACGGGTCCACAGAAAGGCCTCCAGACTGCAGTGATGAACCCTCAGACACAAAGTAAGGCACTGATGTCACGTTGCACAAAAACTCTCCAGCTGACACATTAAAAGTGCACCGTTCGAATATGTTTAGACAAGACGGGGCGGAGGTGTGATATTTATCACAAGGCAAATCCAATGGTCCTGTGTTAATGACTTGGACTGTATCGGTCTTAAATGAACTCTCTCAGCCCAAATGTCATTCACTGTGATTGTAATATGTAGACCACCATCTGCAAAAAACGTGTTCTATGATGAGTTGAAAATCCTTTTTAAAGAGTGTGATACTAACAATGAGATAATTTTATTAGGAGATTTCAATATAAACTAGCAGAGGATCTAGCTTTATTTCTTAAATGAATTAGTCTGAAAGACCAGGGATTTTCCCTACCACCGATCCTAAACATGTTAATCGGAACTTGTTTATTAGAGATAGACAGAAAAATTGAGTGAAAATATTCCCATGTCAATTCAACAACTGTTATCAGAGTTACTCTGTTAAGATCAGTGTGATATAAATCATGCAGGAAAGCCTGCTCTTGAAAACCTTTAAAATATCTTTTAAAAATGAACCGGGGTTTTACCTTGGGGATTTTAAATTTAATTTTTTTATTAGTAGAGTTAAATGTTACAAAACACATTAGCTCAGAACAGATACAGTGAAGAAATAAAAAACAGAAAGCAGACAAATATCAGGTACAGTCATCCAATCAGTCAAATGAAAAATCCTGAAGTTGACGAGAGGCCAGCAGAGGCCCAATATACACTGCTCAAAAAAATAAAGGGAACACTTAAACAACACAATGTAACTCCAAGTCAATCACACTCCTGTGAAATCAAACTGTCCACTCAGGAAGCAACACTGATTGACAATCAATTTCACATGCAGTTGTGCAAATTGAAAAGACAACAGGTGGAAATTATAGGCAATTAGCAAGACCCCCCCCAATAAAGGAGTGGTTCTGCAGGTGGTGACCACAGACCACTTCTCAGTTCCTGTGCTTCCTGGCTGATGTTTTGGCGGTGCTTTCACTCTAGTGGTAGCATGAGACGGAGTCTACAACCCACACAAGTGGCTCAGGTAGTGCAGCTCATCCAGGATGGCACATCAATGCGAGCTGTGGCGAGAAGGTTTGCTGTGTCTGTCAGCGTAGTGTCCAGAGCACGGAGGCGCTACCAGGAGACAGGCCAGTACATCAGGAGACGTGGAGGAGGCCGTAGGAGGGCGACAACCCAGCAGCAGGACCGCTACCTCCGCCTTTGTGCAAGGAGGAGCAGGAGGAGCAGGAGGAGCAGGAGGAGCAGGAGGAGCACTGCCAGAGCCCTGCAAAATGACCTCCAGCAGGCCACAAATGTGCACGTGTCTGCTCAAACGGTCAGAAACAGACTCCATGAGGGTGGTATGAGGGCCCGACGTCCACAGGTGGGGGTTGTGCTTACAGCCCAACACCGTGCGGGACGTTTGGCATTTGCCAGAGAACACCAAGATTGGCAAATTCGCCATTGGCGCCCTGTGCTCTTCACAGATGAAAGCAGGTTCACACTGAGCACATGTGACAGACGTGACAGAGTCTGGAGACGCCGTGGAGAACGTTCTGCTGCCTGCAACATCCTCCAGCATGACCGGTTTGGCGGTGGGTCAGTAATGGTGTGGGGTGGCATTTCTTTGGGGGGCCGCACAGCCCTCCATGTGCTCGCCAGAGGTAGCCTGACTGCCATTAGGTACCGAGAGGAGATCCTCAGACCCCTTGTGGGACCATATGCAGGTCCGGTTGGCCCTGGGTTCCTCCTAATGCAACACAATGCTAGACCTCATGTGGCTGGAGTTTGTCAGCAGTTCCTGCAAGAGGAAGGCATTGATGCTATGGACCGGCCCGCCCGTTCCCCAGACCTGAATCCAACTGAGCACATCTGGGACATCATGTCTCGCTCCATCCACCAACGCCACGTTGCACCACAGACTGTCCGGGAGTTG
>NW_025744317.1:0-13209 GCF_021292245.1 Micropterus dolomieu
TCCTTCGTGTGTCGGCAGGGTAACGGAAGTACGAGGCTTCACTGACGCCCAGAAGGAGGAGTACTTCAGGAGGAGAGTCAGTGATGAAGAGCTGTCCAGCAGAATCATCTCACACATCAAGACCTCCAGGAGCCTCCACATCATGTGTCTAATCCCAGTCTTCTGCTGGATCACTGCTACAGTTCTGGAGCACATGTTGACTACAGAGCAGAGAGGAGAGCTGCCCAAGACCCTGACTGACCTGTACTCACACTTCCTGCTGGTTCAGATAAAGAGGAAGAAGCAGAAGTACGATGAGGGACATGAGACGAGTCCACAGAAGCTGACGGAGGCTGACAGGGAGGTTCTTCTGAAGCTGGGGAGGCTGGCGTTTGAACAGCTGGAGAAAGGAAACATCATGTTCTACCAAGAAGACCTGGAGCAGTGTGGTCTTGATGTCACAGAGGCCTCGGTGTACTCAGGAGTTTGTACAGAGATCTTCAAAAGAGAGAGTGTGATCTTCCAGAAAACAGTCTACTGCTTTGTTCATCTGAGCGTTCAGGAGTTTCTGGCTGCAGTCTACATGTTCCACTGTTACACCAGCAGGAACTCAGAGGTACTGGAGGACTTCCTGGAAGATAGCGATGATCGTGATGACGACGAAGACAACTTCCTGAGGAGAGCCATGGAGAAATCCCTTGGAAGTAAAAATGGCCACCTGGACCTGTTTGTTCGCTTCCTTCATGGCCTCTCTCTGGAGTCCAACCAGAGACTCTTTGAAAGCCTGCTGGGTTGGACAAGGTCCAGTTCAAGAACCATCCAGAGAGCCATCAACAACCTGAAGGAGATGAACAGTGATGAGATCTCTCCTGACAGAAGCATCAACATCTTCCACTGTCTGACGGAGATGAACGACAACACAGTACATCAGGAGATCCAAGAGTTCCTGAAGTCAGAGAACAGATCAGAGAAGTACCTCTCTGAGATCCACTGCTCAGCTCTGGCCTACATGCTACAGATGTCAGAGGATGTTCTGGATGAATTGGACCTGGAGAAGTACAACACATCATGGGAGGGGCGAAGGAGACTGATTCCAGCTGTGAGGAACTGCAGAAAGGCTCTGTAAGTCCAGAGTGATTAACATTATAAATCAGTGAAGATCAGCTGTTCAGTTCCTCAAATAGACACACTAACAAATTCAGTTGTATTTTGTCACAAATGTTCTTGAGTGGTGAGAATTATTCTTTCATTTCAAACACAGTAAGATAGATTATCTGAACCACCGATGTGCAGAGCAAATGTTCATTAAACAGGATATGTCAAACGGTTTGACATATCCTGTTTTTTGTCATAAAATGAATTAGAACTGTTCTTCTTCATAGTAACTATTTTAATGTTTCCTTGCAGACTTTCTGATTGTGAACTCTCAGAGACTCACTGTGAAGTTTTGGCTTCAGCTCTGAAGTCCAACCCCTCCCATCTGAGAGAGCTGGACCTGAGTGACAATGACCTGCATGATACAGGAGTGAAGCTGCTGTCTGCTGGACTGAAGAGTCCAAACTGTAGATTGGAGATTCTGAGGTCAGTTCACTGACTGTAACAGAAAGTAGAGAAATTTAATGTTTGACAGGACAGTTTTTTTCAGCTTCCACAGACTCTCATTGTGGGCCATCAGTCAGTGAAGATGTCAGTACTGATGTGGCTGTTGAGTGTGAGAGATATGAACGAGGTTGTTGAAGATCAGATGATAGGAGATATAAACAGGCTGTAGAGAGTCTGAGCTTCTGTGTAAACAGAGAGACACAGGTTGGTTGAAGACATGAGTGCAAATCTCAATAAAGGTGAAGTTAGGAACGGTGATGATCTTCATTATAACAGAAGCTAATGTGGTACACTGCCCACACATCTGCTGTGGTTTGGTGTGCATTAAACCAGAGCTAATAGAGCTAAAGAGTAATAAATAGCAGCCTAATACAGACCAACATCCTAACTTTCTAGGGGTTCCTACAATCTTTCTTGGAAAGGAAAATTGTCTTTCTCTCACTGCCTCTCCACAGGGTGCCTCTAAATTTACACCACCTCACTGAGGCTGGTCACTCGCTCACTTCTCTTACCACTGCTACGCAGACAATATGCAACTCTACATATCCTTCCTGCCAGATGACCCCACTGTCTCAGCGCAGTTCAGGGACTCTGGTACAGGCCATGATTTTCCCTCATCTCAACTACTGCAATGCTCTCCCAGCGGGTCTTCCAGCCTGTATCCCCTACAAATGGTTTGCGGCGGTGCATCTAGTTTTCAATTAACCCAAAAGGAATCATGTCACTCCACTAATCACCGACTTCCACTGTCCACCTACTGTAACGTTAATCGCCACTAACCCCGCTCTCTTGGGTTGCCACCCTTGGACCCTAGCACATTATGTTCAAATCCTACACAGAGAGAGGCCCCTGATAACAAGCTAGTTTCAGTATGAGGTTCTGGCCTACCTCAATTCCAAATGGCTAACTCCAGGTTTATACCTTTCCTAGCCATCCCCCGCTCCACCACTGTTCCTCACGCAGTGTGGCATTTGAACACAATCTATCAAGTTCCTTAACAGCAGATTTGTAGTTGTCTGTAATGACTTGTGTGAAGTGTAGGCAGTGTGGATGACAAACTTACCAGTGAGGGTCCACCAATCAGACCACACAGAGAGCTAAAAGCTAATGATTCTCCAAAAAGAAGAGACCTCGAGATCTGGGGTCTGCAGCTTAAAAAAGAAAAGGCAGGTTGGGTGCTTCATCCCTCTTCCAACATCCACATCAAACATCAAATTAAGATTTCTAATGTTCTAATTGATTTCTAAGTTCTTTTGGACAACAGATCTAACTGTTTCTCTGTTTTCATGGCAGCATTCATTATTTGAAGCCACAGACCTTTAGACTGCAACAAAAACCTCGTAAAAACAGTCAAAACAGAAAGTGATGTCATATCGCCACATAGCCCAATCCGATTAACAAAAAACTTAAACTCTGGCAACAGTCAGCCACTACCACTTACTTTGTTGCAAAAAATTATTTACAGAACATTCTTTTTTAATAAAATATTTTTCAATCTCTGTACGGCTCTCAGCATGTGATGTGTGTCATGCCTGTGGGACTGCTGGTCCGAATTGCATGGCCCCCACCGAGGCCATGCAAGTGGCAGCTTCTAGTTGTTGTTATTATTAATATAAGATTTATGTCTCTTTTTCAGGATGATTGAATAAAATATTCAGTTATTAATTAGAAGTGTTTGATATTTATTTTGGATAAATTATTATATTAAGTGAGTAATACATTTTTTCCTTTAGAAGAATTCATTAGAAAAATTAGAATCGACTAATTGCAAAAATAATGAATAAATTTACTGATTTTTAAAATAATTGTTAGTCGAGCCCTACTTTTAGTCCAACATGTCTGATTTGACGTTTCAATTCAATTTTATTTATATAGCGCCAAATCACAACAAGACATTGTGATTTGGTGCTATATAAACAATTAGAGTATCAACAGACGTTGATACTCTAATTCCAGACTGGCCTGAGATCAGCAGCATGTTATTGATCTGTTTTGACATGAATAGGTGTACAAATATTGTGCTGACATCATGATGATCCACAATAACACGATGACGAAGTCCCTCTACTTATTTTAGGGAAAAGCTCATTGATTAGGACATAGTAATGTTGAGCTTCACGTTTAAAAAATGATGATTATCTCCGTCATTTTTTCTTTTTTCAGATTGTGGCGCTGCAGTTTGTCAGAGATCAGCTGTGCTTCTCTGGCCTCAGCTCTCAAGTCCAACCCCTCCCATCTGAGAGAGCTGGAGCTGAGCTACAACAAGCTGCAGGATTCAGGACTGAAGCTGCTGAGTGTTTTTCTGGAGAGTCCACACTGTAGACTGGAGACTCTGAGGTCATTTGACTGAGTCTCTGTTACAATTGTAGATTTTAGGATGATAAGTTTCAATCAAGTTACAACTTAATCATTTTAGACAGTGTAAAAACAAAATTTGCACTATCAGCATCAAAGTTATATCTCCCAGATAAATATTCAAATTTTTATTCAGATTACATTTTGATTATGCTGAATTTAAACCGTGAAGAGAGAAACCTGACCACATCTGATTGGATTATAAATGTTTTATTTCTTATCTCAATCATTTATTCTTTATTCAGATTGTGGCGCTGCAGTTTGTCAAAGATCAGCTGTGCTTCTCTGGCCTCAGCTCTGAAGTCCAACCCCTCCCATCTGAGAGAGCTGCAGCTCAGTGGAAACAAGCTGCAGGATTCAGGAGTGAAGCTGCTGTCTGTTGGACTGGAGAGTCCACACTGTAGACTGGAGACTTTGGGGTCAGTTCACTGACTCTCTGTCACTATTGTAACTTCCATCCATAAAGTTGTAAATGTCCTTTTGTTCATATTTTTCTTGTGCTAAATTTAGTCTGCAGTCTCAAAGACTTGTGTTTCTTAAAGAAACTGTAGAAAATGTCCACTGTTAGTCGTTATGGTAAATGGTCACATCTGTTACAGAAGATTCTCTGAACTAATTTGTTTTAAACTGATCAAGTTTACTTGTTGAAGTAGAAATATTTCTTTGCTTTCTGTTGGTTTCAATTTGTTTTCACAAATAATGTCTGATCATTGATATCGATCCTTCAGAATACACACGCTCACACACACACACTGATCAAAACATATTTCCAAGTGCAGCTGTTTAAAGGATTAATATAGTTTTTCTCCTCTAGTTCCAGACTGGCCTGAGATCAGCAGCATGTTTATTGATCTGTGTTGACATGAATAGGTGTATGAATGTTGTGCTGACATTTGGATGATGTCTGCAGAAGGCTGACATTATGATGATCCACAATAACACAATGACAAAGTCCCTCTACTCATTTTAGGGAAATGCTCATTGATTAGGACGTTAGCTCCACATTTAAAATTTTAACACATCTAATTGGATTAGAAATGGATTTTTATCTCCATCATTTATTCTTTATTCAGATTGTGGGGCTGCAGTTTGTCAGAGATCAGCTGTGCTTCTCTGGCCTCAGCTCTGAAGTCCAACCCCTCCCATCTGAGAGATCTGGACCTGAATAACAATGAGCTGCGGGATTCAGGACTGAAGCTGCTGTCAGCTGGACTGGAAAGTCCTCACTGCAGACTGGAGACTCTGAGGTCAGTTCACTGACTCTCTGTTACTATTGAATATCTGATATGTTTAATTAACAGCTGAACCTAATTTCTGTACATGCATAGCTTCCATCCATAAAGTTGTAAATGTCCTGAGATCCGCAGTATGTTATTGAGCTCTGTTGACATGAATAGGTGTATGAATGTTGTGCTGACATTTGGATGATGTCTGTAGAAGGCTGACATGATGATGATGATGCACAATAACACAATGACAGTCCATCTACTCATTTTAGGGTAAAGCTGATTGATTGGGACATAGTAATGTTGAGTTCCACATTTAAAAATTGATTATTATCACCATCATTTTTTCTTGATTCAGATTGAGGGGCTGCAGTTTGTCAGAGATCAGCTGTGCTTCTCTGGCCTCAGCTCTGAAGTCCAACCCCTCCCATCTGAGAGAGCTGGAGCTGAGTAACAACAGGCTGCAGGATTCAGGAGTGAAGCTGCTGAGTGGTTTTCTGGAGAGTCCACACTGTAGACTGGAGACTCTGAGGTCAGTTCACTGACTCTCTCTTACTATTGTAGATATGTTTAATTAACAACTCAATCTAATAAAGTTGTAAATGTCCTTTTTGTTCATATTTTAATGTTTCTTGTACTAAATTTAGTCTGCAGTCACAAAGACTTGCTGTTAGTTGTTAAAGTAAGTGAATGTTTCAAAATTTTGATAAATGGCATCTGTATACAGAAGATCCTCTGAACTAATATTATTTAATTTTACTTGTTGAAATAGAAATAGTTATTTGGTTTCTGTTTATGTAAATGTTTTTTCACAAATAATGTCTGATTATTGATATAAACACACAGATCAAAGCATTTTTAAATGGTTTTTATCTTCATTACTTTTCTTTATTCAGATTATGGGACTGCAGGTTGTCAGAGGTCAGCTGTGCTTCTCTGGTCTCAGCTCTGAAGTCCAACCCCTCTCATTTGTGAAAGCTGGAGCTGAACTACGACAAGCTGCGGGATTCAGGAGGGAAGTTGCTGTCTGCTGGACTGGAGAGTCCACAATGTGGACTGGACACTCCGAGGTCAGTACTGAGTTGAAGTGTTCAATATGAAACTGATACGCTCACAAGAGGTTTTTTGTATTGACATTTTAATTAGAGCCCAACCGATTTATTGATTTGCAGATATTATCTGCCGATATGAGCTACTTGCAGATATATCTGCATTGGCATTTATGACAGCCGATATTGACAATAAATAAAGAGAAACAGAGAGTCGGATCTGTCCCTCAGGTCATGAGTGGTGCATAGTTTGCCCACCAGAGGGCGCGCCGCAGCTCCTCTGTTAACAACCCTGCAGCACCACAGAACAAAACAACAACTGACCGCAGTCTGCCGGAGGTCATAGCGGCTCTGCCGAAGTGATGGTATAAGTAACTCTTTTCACAGATTTGAATATTCAAATCTCGTTCATTAAAATGAAGTAATCTTTTTTTTGAGTCAAACAGCGTAGTTCTCAAACAGGGAAGTATAATCCACAAATTCACCTCTTGATCTTTCTCTATCATCTTTCTATAAAGCTCCATGGGGCTATAACCAAATTCATACCATAAGAAATAAGTTGTCAATATGCAATCGCTACTACTCCGGCTAAATCCGTCCATTTTCACAATCTTTCCTGAGTATACAACCAGACCAGCCATATATATGTATTTATAATTATATCATTATATCTCTAAAGTACTCATTCATACAATAGTCTAACGTCCCTATCCGTGAGTAACAGCTGTATTTTAACATCAGATTTTAAGGGAAAAATAAAAAGGAAAAAGTTATGTTGCATTCACTGGCGGACCGGATCAGCTGTTAGCTGTAAACGCACCACAGGGCTAACGCTAATGTTGCTATGTGGCTGTGTTTTAATGTTTTAACGACCGGGTCCATTTGTTTTGGAGAGGACACGACCTTGGAGGTAATTTGGCTCCCGGTAAAACCCTGTCAGGGTTCTGAACAACCGACTTGCCTCTCATTCTCTGGTGCTGGCAGTAACTCAGGCTGCCGAATGAATGAATGCCTGAGGAGGACCCATGTGAGCAGTGAGCATTAGTTCATTCCTGCTCCACAGTAGCCGAGCTGTCACGTGAGAAATGAACAAGTCAAACCCAGAGTCCCACAGTTGATGGCTGACGGAGCCCATGCAGCTGTCCAAGACTATTCATGCATGCGTGAAAATGAATGAATTACTCCCTCAGACAACCTGTTCCTCCTCAGTCACATACAAGATTACGTCAAATGAACTAAACTTTCTTTGAACGACACAACACTACTCTGCCGGAGCTACGGTGAGGAGCTCCCTAGCTCCTGGTAGCACTCACACTCACTGTTTACGGTGAGTTGTTAATTTATCACATCAGTTACTTCACTTAAATAATAATAAAAACAGCCCTTATCACTTCTCCAGACTTGCTAACCCTCCGGTTTTTCACTGCTCTCTCCCGGTCACAGCAGGAGTAGGTGAGTGGTGGAGGCTAACGGTACGCTGACTGTTAGATTAATTCTGAAAAAAGTGCGGCACTTCTAGGGAACGGTCCTCTCATTTCTCCCTTCTAAATATTATTAAACATAATGTTACAGCAGCTAACTAAATTAGCCACAAAGCCAATGCCGTGTTTATCAGTTGAGGAGCGCTAACGTTAATGAGCGATTAAACTTTAGTGTTTGACGTATTCTAAATATTATATATATATATGCCTATGAAGGAGAGCCATTATTATTATAGCAATGACATAAGATATGATGAGGAGTAGTAGTATATGGGTAATTCTTATAGTTTCTGTTTTGCTGGCCCCGATTTACTCTATAATTTATAACAAATCAGATATACATTTTTTTCTGTAGTTTTATTTGACTCTTATTTATCAAAACCTTAATATATTTTGTTGTACCTTTTGTACAAAGTATTATTTATTACAATAAAAAAAGTTTCTTTTTATACTACATTATGTCATGGTATCTTGGTGAGGTCTCAACATAACATTTTAGGGATAATCTTTGCTTATGTCATGCTTTTCTCAAAATAAGGGGAAAAACAATATTGGTCAATATATCGGCTATTGGATTTAAAAAATTTCAAATATCGAACTCGTCACTGCTCAGATTAATTAAGAGCTTCCTCAAACACAGAGCCTTTTCTTCCAAATCTAACTATCAATATTTGCTATAAATGATCAATTTCTTTAAGTAGTAGTAGTGTATCTGAAATGTATTGGTGTATACAGCAGGTAAAATAAGTACTGAACATGTCATCATTTTTCTCAGTAAACGTATTTCTAAAGGTTCTATTGAAATGAAATTTTCACATGTTGGTAACAACCCAAGTAAACCTTACATGCAAAAATGTAAGTTATGTGTAATAATGTCAAGTAACACGGAATAGGTTTTGAACATGCTTATTTAAATATTTTTAATTCTTCGTACAAAAGCCTTTGTTGGTAATAACAGCTTCAAGAAGCCTCCTATATAGAGAAACTGGTCCTATGCATTTCTGAGGTTGACATTGGCCCATTAGCACACGCCGGTAGCAGGGATCGTGTGAGCTACAGAGAGAGGTGGCGGTGAGTAAAAAGTGTTTTTGTAGTGAAAAAGTAGCCGCCTGCTCTCATTGGCTGGATGTGGATGTCGAGTCGACCGAGTCTTCCACATATTTGGCGTGCTAGATATCTGGCTGGCGTCTGCAATGTGTCAGAAATGCATCTGGGAGCCGTTTTGTTTTCAGTATTTGTGTTTCTTCCTACAGGGTGGGTGGCAGTGAAAACAACTCTACACCTGACAGGCATGAAGGATGTGAGTTAAAGCCCTCTGGAATATCTTAAAGAAACTTAAACTGTCTGCTGTGTGCTTCATGGCTCTGGTTAATCCCGGTAACATTGTTCTGCTCTGCATGTTGGGAAAGATGATGTCTTGTTGCTGTGTTGCCTCACTGCAAGAATGTCTTGAATCTCTGTCCTTGTTACATGTGATTGTATGGACTTGGTTATAACTTTGCATCTTTAGACTTTTAAACATGACTGTGGTCTTCTACATCTTGACCTTATTCGATGGTTTTCCAGTAGAGTTCAACAGGACACATGGGGTAACGACCTGCTCCAAAGGGCCCTGGCCAGCCTTGAACTGGTTACAGTGGTTACAGGTTTTTGAATGTTGGGTCACCAGGACGTCCAAAAGTGAGTTTGACGTCTGCTTCTGCTTCTCTCCATCCGATGTCTCTGATCACCACCAGATCCGTCTGAGGACGCCAGAGAGGATCAGCTGTGTCCTGATGATCCAGAGAGGTTGAAGCAGCAGCAGCTTCTGTGTGGAGAGGCTCTGAATACAAAGGTCACTTTTTCACTTGAACATTTTTATTTGTCTGGGGTTCCTTAGTTTTAGCGCCTCCAGAGTTTAATATTTCTTACCCTCTAAACTCCTCTCGCTCTCCTATCAGAAACTCCCTAAATTAATTTCCACCTCCTCGTCTATGAAACCTCCAGCTGCTGTCCGACAGAGCTCTGCAGGCTTCACTTGTGCAGGATCGTCCCCTGAATAATGATGATAACTGCTATAATAGTAACAACAACAGATAATCAAGTGACGTCTCTGACCGGCTCACTCAGTCAGAGCTTCACTGTGCTCAGATAACATCAGGCAAGCATCTCCCAGTTCTGTGTAGTACAGCACAGGTCTGCTGGATCTGTTAGAGCTGAAACACAGTACCCATCAGGCACTGCTCTACTCTCTAGTTTTAAATCACAAGTGATTGCTGAATCATAACCAGTCATGTGACCATTAACCACAAAGTGCCAAACGTTTCTTTTTTTTTATGATGTAATGTTTTAATTGGCTTTTAGTTCTGTATGATGCAGAGTTCCTGTCACCTGAACATAACTCTCAGAGTTGGGCGTCCAGTTTCTGCTCCCATCTCAACGTGTTCTGTAACTAATTTTGTACTGTTTTTCAATTTTAGGAGAAGTTAAGTTTCACACCTGACCTGCTGACTGACTCTGGAAAGACTTCATACAGGTAACCAAATAATAAAATGCAGAATTCTCCTTTCAGCACTTACATTAGAGTTTAGCTGATACAGCCCCAGTATACTTTATCAGAACTGCTGGTCTGATGGTCGAACAGCTTCAGAAACCCCTTGGAGCTGTGTTGTAACTTTCTGAAACCGACAACCTGACATCACAACGAGCTCACTCAGTGGTTGGTGAGCTGTGGATCAACTCTCTTTTGTATTCTTCACAAAACTATTGAACTTTTAAGGTTTGAAATAGGCCTGAAATCATTAAGCTCTAAAGGATACAGGTAACTTTTCTCAGGAGAGATGTGTGTGAAGATTCTCAGTCACTCAGATCATACTTATCCCAGGTGGATTAAAATCAAGTACTTTACTCGGTTGTAGACACTCAAAGATGTTTTGCCTCTAATCCAAGAGGCTTCTTCAGTTCTTACTGACTGGTACTGGTAACAGGTGGTGTTCGGACAGAGATCCAGCAGTTATCCACAAATCTGGCCCAGGCAGAGGTTAGTCCTGTTATTCCATGTGTTCTGTTTTAGCAGACGTGTCCTTACGGTTTCCACTGCCGGGCACATGTGAACAAGGAGGTCACATCATAGTTTTTTATCATTCCTTAGCACGGAGGGGACGTCTCAATAAGAACAGCAGGTCTGTGGCTATTTAACCAGGTTTCTGTTAAAACATGGAGTCAAGTTTATGTTCAGACATGAGTTATTAATAACAAAAGCCACATCCATTTTCCCTTTCAGTCTGTCTTAGTGCCTTTAAATGGGATGGAGATCAGATTACGTGCAGTAAATTCTTAAAGCATTGTAGTCTAAATTGTTATTATTAATTATTAGAGCAATAACGGTCTACATTGTCATCATGTGTTATTTTTATCTTTATCATAGTTTTGTTATAGTTTGATTGTTATTGCCTTAAATGATGAGGTTATTGATGTAAGGTTGAATCATTCCCCCTTCAGGAATGTAGAAGCAGATTTGTGTGAAAACTATGTTATAAAACAAACAGCTAAAGTGAAGATCGCAGTCTTAAAACTAAAGCTGTGTGTAGAGGACGACACACAGCAGAGCACAGTGAGAAACTAGCACGCAGCACAAAAGTCAGGTTATGGTTGATATATACTGATCAGCTGTAAGCATGCCAAAGACACGGGGGGGGGGGGGGGAAATGCAGCCAGGCCGAGAATGCTGAAAGGTTGGAAAACAATGAGGGAAGAGAGACACCCAAATATCTGGGACTTTCACAGATCCAGGTGCAGCAGGAAAGAGAGCCAAGAGAGTATAATGATTAGAAACAGAGCTAGGCCGGAAGAAGTCGACTGTCAGTTGTTTCATGTTGACTCGGGTCTCTGTTCAGGTTACAGAATGGGACTCTTTTGCGTCGATCTCTGACCCTCTCCGGGGAAACTTCGGTGCTCTAAGTCGTGTCTATTTCTGTTGAGAATAAAAATGTTGGTAAAAGTTCAAGCTTTCTGGCCTAAGTCAGGATACTAGTCCAGATTAAATGATGGTTAGTGGGTTCACATGTTGCCTGTTGTAAATGTTAACTGGGATGATATTAGACTGAAAGTAGACTGGCAGTCCAGGTCCCTTGTAGTGACCATGTTGTAACCACATGGTGAGGTGATTACCTTGTGGGGATATGGATTTTCTCAGTCAACTATGACAGTATGTGGGATGGCCACGTCTGTGTTTGCTGAGAGTGTGCACCAGTGGCCATTTCTCTGACAGTATTCACTGTAGTTCCAGAAAAGGTTGACATTGTCAATCAGGTGGATTCCAAGAGTTGTCCAATCTGCCCTGAGCCAGTTGTGGAGTTAGCGAAGCGGCTTTGTTCTCAGAAATCCTCCTCTAACACCCAACAGCAGCTCTGCCTTTAGCTGAAACAGTTTCAGTTCTAATTTTATAAATATTATTGATGCCATTGCTCCAAACAAGATCAAAATAGTTTCTCGTAGGAAAAAAGCACCATGAAGAAATACCACACTGGTAAAGAAAGACCTGAAAAGAAACAAAGTCTGGAAAGGCAGAAGATAAGATCTATAAAGAAGGACCTTACAGCTATGACTTTGATCTAGAAAGTGCAAGGCAGTATTTCTTTTTTTCTCTGAGCATCAGTCCCTCCTGACATGCTATCCACCAAGTCATGTAAAGACTTCTTTTTTCCCAGATAAAATTCTAAAGAACAGATGAACAGAAGGCAACTCCATCTCTGGAAAAATAGCTATGTCACCTGTACATGCATAAGACTACCGGTACTCTAGTTAATGCAGCAGTTTTTTACCCCGTATGTAAAGCAACCTTGACAGAATTAGTTCAAAACCTCAGGCCTTCTACTTGCTGCCTTGAGACTCTGCCTCCAGGCTTCTTTAAAGGCATTTGATCTGCCTAGCATTAGATGTATTACAGGTAGTTCTGCCCTGCCAGGACTTTCCCAGGGACCTGAAGACAGCAGTTATTAAACCACTCTGAAAAAAGCCTCAGCAATAAATAACTACAGAACCCCATCAAACCTTTCTTTTTCAGTAAAGATCATTGAAAAGGTTGTTTTTCAGCAACTTAATGCTTTTCTGGTGCAAAACATGCTTTTCATTCTGTATTTCAACAACACAACAGCACTGAGGCTGTTTGAATGACATTCACCTGAGCTGTGAAATTTTAGTTTTGTTATTACTGGACCTCAGTGCTGATTCAACATGGATGACCTGATACTGCTCGACAGGCTAGAAAAGTGGGTGGGACTTTCTGGCACTGTGCTTAATTGGTTAAAATCATATTTACAAGATTTGCTTTCTGTCAATTGGTAATAAAGGAATCTGGGCGAACAAAAATCACACGCTCAGATTATTGAACATTACAGAAATGAATTCTAAATCATACTGGGATCCAGTGTAAGAGGCTAAAACAGGCTTGATGTGGTCACTTCTCCTGATCTTGATAAATGCTCTGTTCAGTCTGGAGCCGATTAATAGGGTTTTGGTTGAGGCAGGTGAAGAGGC
>NW_025744317.1:13229-14665 GCF_021292245.1 Micropterus dolomieu
TTCACCTCCTCTCAGTGATTACACTTTGACCTGCGCTTCACCTCCTCTTCACCTCCTCTCAGTGATATACACTTTGATTACACTTTGACCTACGCTTCACCTCCTTTCAGTGATTAAACGTTGACCTACTCTTCACCTCCTCTCAGTGATTAAACTTTAACCTACGCTTCACCTCCTCTCAGTGATTAAACATTCACCTACGCTTCACCTCCTCTCAGTGATTACACTTTAACCTACGCTTCACCTCCTCTCAGTGATTAAACTTTAACCTACGCTTCACCTCCTCTCAGTGATTACACTTTAACCTACTCTTCACCTCCTCTCAGTGATTACACTTTGACCTGCGCTTCACCTCCTCTTCACCTCCTCTCAGTGATTACACTTTAACCTACGCTTCACCTCCTCTCAGTGATTACACTTTGACCTGCGCTTCACCTCCTCTTCACCTCCTCTCAGTGATATACACTTTAGCTCATAAGGCTGTATAGCCTGCAATCTTCATCAAAACCTGGTCCAACAGCACTAAGCGTAGTCTTGTTAAACAACATTCACCTAAGCAGCGGTACAAGTTTTGTTATTACTGGACCTCAGTGCTGATTCAACATGGATGACCATAAGAAACTGCTCGACAGGCTAGAAAAGTGGGTGGGACTTTCTGGCACTGTGCTTAATTGGTTAAAATCATATTTACAAGATTTGCTTTCTGTCAATTGGTAATAAAGGAATCTGGGCGAACAAAAATCACACGCTCAGATTATTGAACATTACAGAAATCAATTCTAAATCATACTGGGATCCAGTGTAAGAGGCTAAAACAGGCTTGATGTGGTCACTTCTCCTGATCTTGATAAATGCTCTGTTCAGTCTGGAGCCGATTAATAGGGTTTTGGTTGAGGCAGGTGAAGAGGCCGTTGCATTAGTCGAGGCATGAGGAGATGAAGGGATGTAAGATGGTCTCTGAAAGATAAACTAGATCGTACTTTGGAAGTATTTCTAAGATGATAAAAACAAGTCCACCCGAGTTTTGTTGTGTGCCGCTCAAAGATTAAATTACTGTCAATTTTAGTGTGAGCAGAAAAGTATCAGGTTGTGACCGAGCAGAAAGAAATATTAAAATATGTAAAATACAATATTAATAAAAACTGTTGAACTCAACAGATCATGTGACCAGCAGGCTGAAAGCCTGTTGTAATCTGCCCTTCTGTGTCCTGCAGGTTCAGGTGTCCTGGTCCAGGTGTGTTCCAGTGTGCTTTGACTGGACTGGTGTTTGGTATGACTCAGGAGGCGGAGCTGCTGTACCGGACTGTCCAATGGGATGAGAGCCTCCTCCAATCAGCCGGCAAGACGGCTGCAGGGCTGCTGTTCAGTATCAAGTGTCCTGAGGAGGCTGTCTGTCAGCTCCACCTGCCGCACTGTGAAACAAAGGACGGTGAGGA
>NW_025744318.1:0-23785 GCF_021292245.1 Micropterus dolomieu
TGAAAGAGGTGTCAAGGAAGCATCTACACCAGGGTGGAGAAGCCGTCATTGAACAGGGGAGGGGGTCTACGCCACCACTTATCCCCCACTTACAATGCTGTCCTTTCATCACTTCCCAGGAAACTCAACAAACGTAACCTATTGGCCTCAGGTGAAGATACCAACGATGGTCGTTCAGTCTTGGCCACAGGTAGTCTTAACGACCGTAACGACTGTCGTCACAGCAACAAGGAACACTAACGAACCAGCGGTATCGATGACCCGGGCCAACGACCCCACTGAGGTTAAATAGCTGAGTTTCCCTGCCAGTCAGTCAGAACTGAAGAAGTCCTTTGGATGAGGGACGAAACGTCTTCCAGTATCTTCAACCAAGTCCAGTTGCCCTTGATTTTAACCTTCGTTGGATTCTTTAGGCCAGTTTATACTTCTGCGTCGACGTTGACTACACACCGTCCAAGCCGACCAATCACACTTCTTGCGGTTTGCGTCGCCGCGTTGACACAGGAGAATAATCAGGCCGTCAGTAATTTCGCATATTTTCCTAAACTTTGAAAAATGAAGCATGTAAATGTTCAGCAGCTGTGACATGAGATGTTGGTCAGCAGTGATAACTTACAGGTGACGGCGCCCCCTGCTGGCCCCGCAGACACTGTTCTGCCCTCAGCGTCCACACAGAAGCAGCGTGGTCCCACGCACTGCAGCGGCAGGAAGTCTCCGTCCTCAGAGCACGCCGGGACGTGGATCTCAGCCCCGGCCGCCAGCTTTCCTTTCACCTTCAGCGCCATCGCTCGCTCTCTCTCGCAGCGGGACGGACAGCGAGGTCGACTTCCGACGACACGCGACCCCGCCACCTCCTGACCCTGAGCGTCGACACACCAGCACTCTCCACCCAGACACTGGACCTCCTGGAAACCGCCGCTGGACGTGCAGCTCGGGACAAAGACGGCCGCCGTGTCCTCCTCCCCGTCTCCGGAGCAGGAACGCAGCAGAGGAGCCAGAACCTGCAGAAGAAGAGGAAGGAGGAGGAGTTTCAGAAGCAGCTGCTTCTGTTCAACATGTTTTCTTGGCGAATCTCTTTCACAGTGTGACGGTAGTACTTCAGTACTGTTACTTGGTACTTGTACTGCAGAAAAGGATCCGAGTACTGATGTGTGTTCCAGGTTGAAAGTCTCACCTGGTCCAGAGACTGCGAGCTGCTGAGCTCCTTCAGTGTCTGTTGAAGGGCCGAGAGGAAGGCCGGGTCCTCCAGAGCCCTGCTGACAGACAGGACCAGGTCCCGGTTCTTCCGGAGGCTGACGGTGACGCTCTGAGAGGAGAGCCGGTCCAGACCCAGGGCTCCTCGAGCTCCTACCGCCCCGCTGAAGTTAAAGGAGGCGGCGTTCTTCAGGAACTTCCCTCCGAACAGGTTCTCCTGGAGGCGACGGGGGGAGGAGCGAGCCAGAGCCTGCAGAGCCCCGCCCACCGAGGGGAAGAGACCGTGGAGGACTTCGACCAGCTGAGACAGGAAGGAGGTCGGATCCGCCTCCACCGGCAGGAGCTCCACGAGAGGACGGAGGAGGGGGAGACAGGAGGCCGGAGATCTGCCAGAGGAGGCCAGGATGGGCGGATCAACGGGACCGGAGAAGAGCCGCGACAGAGCCAGGCGACGCCGAGAGGGACAGTCGGCAAGACCTGAACCTGGAGGAGGAGGAGAGAGGAGAAGGGGAGGAAACAAGGGGGGAGGAGATGAAAGAGACCGAAAGGCGAGAGGAAGGACACGTTTCTGTCCACAGGCTGCAGGACACTCACTGCAGACCGGGGAGTCTCCCTGCTGTCGTGTCCCAGGAAGCTCCCTCCCCGTGGGGTCCACACACCAGCACTGCCCCCCCTGCTGGCACTGTCTGGAGGCGAAGGCTCCTCCGGTCTCACAGGACGGGACGAAGACGCTGGACGCCTCCATCGCTGCCCGCCGCTCCTCCTCACAGGGAGACGGACCTGAGAGAGACGGGCGTTTACATCTGTTAACCCGGTCTAAACTAGAACAGACGTTTAGATCCAGTGTTTAGACCGGTCTAATTCCAGGATCTCAGTAGACCAGCAGTCTAAACCAGACGTCATGCAAAACTAGTTTGAACCAGAGATAACTGAAATGGTCAGTTTAACACTTTTAGGAAGCGTAAACCGGTTTGAAACTGTTCACATGTGCTAAAACTAGTTTAAAGCCGTCAATATGGCCATGAGAAGTTTAAACAAATTTAATTCCGGGACAAATGTTTACACTGTGTAATTCAGTCTACTCCTCTTTCCAAGTTATAAAACCAGTTTAAACACGTTGAGAGCCACACGTGTGAAGTCCTGCATCTGTAACCAGCTTAAACAGTTTCATAAGACGCGTTTACATCTGAAGTGTCCGGTGAGGGCGAGCCGGACTCCCAGCATCCTCCTCCGCAGGACTCTGTAGATGTTGGTCTGAGAGAAGGAGCGACCGGACCGAAGACCGGAGAAGGCCGAGTCGTAGACCTCAGACAGGAGGAGCTCCACACCTGCAGAGGAAGTGCACACCTTCATCATCATCATCAGAGCGGTAAACCAGCATGTGTGCGCTCTAGTTCTTCTTTCTTTGTGAGCACCAATTTGTTTTTCAGACACTGACAGCGACGATGATAAAGTCTTTTTAGGCGGCGACCTTTATAATAAAACATAAGAAAAGAAAGACGACGTCACCGCCTGATGGACTGTCCCAAACCCAGACTGTCACAGACTTTATTCTGTCATTTTCTCTCTTTACAAAGTGTCTGAGAGTCTGAACGATACGAGCTCAACGTACAATATCATTTATGAACTCAGCAGGATCCACATGAGACAACGTCCGGTTTTCAAATTGAGGTGTTAACACAACGTAAATACAGGATGGAGATGAGATTAACTGGATTATTATGTTCACAGGAAGAATAAAACACGTTACATGTGTCCATTAAAAATAAACACTAAAATGTTGGAGAGGTTTGCAGGTAAAACATTTAATAAATTTGTTGACTTATCTGCCGTTTCATCACCATTTCTATCTAAACGTTTATGACCAGATTGTTTAATAGAGCACAAAACAGTTCTCAAGGGTGCAAATAGATCTAGCTTCTCAATTTTGCTTTTAAAGGCCACCAGATTAATGCATTTAACATTTCTAACACTGCAAAGTGTGTGTTTGTGTTTGTACCTGTGTTGTCCAGCTCTCTGCCTCTGCTGTCAGAACAGAAGCAGTACGAGGAAACCGTCGGGAAAAACTTCCTGAAACTACTGAACGTCTCAAAGGCTTCTGGGAACCTGAAGCAACACAAAAACACACACTGAAATACTCGGACGAGCAATGTGACCTATTTTCTTTTCTTTTTATTGTTTGAAATAACAGTTTTATAAAAATACTGGACACTCGTATCAGATCGCTGCTCGTCCTGATCAGGTCGTCCTCACGTTACGAAGGAAGAGAGCTTGAGACTAAGAGGACGAGTGAAATAGTTCAGTGACCACTGAGCTGTGGAAACTGAATTTAAGTCACGTTAGATACGCGTGTTGAAAGTAAACCATGGAGAATAATCTTGTTAACTTTGAATCCCGTCTCCACCACCTGCTGTTCTGAAAACGCCTACGTTTTGGAGGCGCAGTGTTTTTTTTTTTCGAGACGCTGTGGTTGCTATGATACATAATTTCCGTGGAGGCGATGTGCTGCAAGTAGCCTACCTAATTTTAGTGAATGTAAAAATGTCACCACAAAGTACGTAGGCCTGCTGGCTCTGCATGAAGAGAAGGCTGAAACATGAGAGCACAGACTCTCCGTACGTGGGTTCACCTCGGCGAGTAGGCACATCGCTTTGTTCAAGCTCTGTGTGGTGTTTGTCTCCTGCACTGTGATTGGACGGCTGGGTAAAGTGGTAAGTGACAGTGACGAGCGCAGCGTTTTTCCCCAAAGTTGAACATTTTTTCAACTCTCGGCGACTGAAAAAAAAAAAGCTCGGCGCCCGGCGCGGAAATGACGCGTTTATTACCTTTTTTCCAACTTCAAATTGTTTCCACAAATGAAAACTCTTTTCTATTGGACTGAAAACGCAACTGCTTTTATTATTATAGCACCAAAAAAGTAAAATTCTCATGGACAATTTATATAACAAAAGATCGAAAATATCACAATACTACGCTGTATTCATGCAAATGAGGAGGGGCGGGGTCTCAAGGGGTGAATAATTTAATTACTGCCTACATTTATTAATTACTTAATTTTTTGTGCATTTAATAGAATGCTTATTTATTTATTTATTGAGCATTTGTTTTCTGTATTTATTTCTTAATCTGTCAGGATCGGTCCTCCATACACCCCGAACATCCACCTGATCACACCAGCGATCGCTCGGTGACAAGTGCTGTGAAGCACAAATAAAAGTGGACAGAGACACAAAGAAAAGAAGACGCACGCTCTTCTCTGTGTCGCCGTGTCGCTTGCGAGCAACAACATGCAAATTTGTGTCCAGATCTGGTAACAAAAAGGATCAAATGCAGTACTAGTTTGACTGGAGAAGTTCCGATACTACTTGGTAGCGGGTTATTTCTACCTTAAAAGGTATCGAGCACATCGGTACCCAGCTTTCAGAAATACCCACAGGCAGGTGAGTTACCTGTTGAAGGTGTGCAGCAGGTCCAGCTCTGCTCTGTCGGTCATGTTGATGAACCGACACTGGACCGGCAGGAAGCCGCCGTCTTCGGCGCACTGAGGAGGAGAAGGAGACCCGGAGCCGTGGAGCAGACGCCTGGACCTCACCTCACAGCCGCCAGGACCTGCAGGGTCAAAGGTCACGCCGCTCTGATGAGGTCAGTTCATTCAAACACACAGCTGGGTTTTGTACTGAACTAAGAACCAATCAGAGGTGCTGTTTCTGGAGGTGAGCCCCACCTGTTTTATACTCCGTCTGATTGGCCACACAGTAAACTAAGTATACTAACTGGATAGTACATTGTGTGTACTATTAGTATAATGTATGGAAACAGTCAGTTGTCTCTTCTAGTAGAATGAGTGAGTAGTATTATGAGTATTACTATCAGTAGCAGAGGTAGTACATATTGTCAGCAGCAGTATTACTATCAACGGTGTCTATAATATCATGTAGTATAGTAGAAGTATCAGTAGTATTTGTACGTACAGCGGCGAGGAGTCCCGTTCTGTCTGGTCCCGTAGAGCTCCATGCCGTCCTGGTCCACACACCAACACTGCCCCCTGCTGGAGTCACACTGAACCGGCTGAAAGAGTCCTGAAGGAGAACAACGCAGGACCGACTGCAGCTGGCAGGGAGACGCACCTGCAGACAGGTAGAGACAGAGGGAGACAGACAGAGAGACAGGAAGAGAGAGAGAGAGAGATGGAGAAGCATCCCATTGAAACACAACATGAAGATTTCTGCAGAAACGTCCTACACATTCAAAGAAAGTCTCCAAAAAATGCATATAGAGCCGAATTAGTGTGGTTTCCGCTGATGATAGATCTCCAAAATAGAGCCCTAAACTTTCTGATGCACCTCTGATCAAATGCCCGAGACTCCCTCCAGTTCAAGGCTTAAAACCCTGAAAAGAGTCCCTCATGCCAGCTAGTCCTGAGACAGATCCTGATCCTGCAACTTGTCACTCAGACCTCTCTGAACACCAGTTAGAGGAAACCAGATGATCACTCAAAGTAAAAATACTCATTTGGATCATTGGGAGGAAAAAACAACTGTCAGAGATATCAAGCAGAGTCCAGACTCAGAGACCCTGAAACAGGTTATCTGAAGAATACAGATTCTGTGAGATGAGATAAATATAGAAGCATAAGAGAGCAATATTTAGAGAAATGCCATCTATTAAAATCAGATTTCAAAGAAGATAACAATAAATGAAGAAAAATCCCAGGAGAAAGACAGACGTATGTGTCTCTGTGTCCCAACCTGGGGGACAGCGAGGGACTCGGCGAGCTGCTGCCGGTCACATCTGGTTACTTCCTGTTCGTAGTTTACCTTCTATCTGTATTTGTTCTTTTGGTAACTTATAACCGCTAAATTGATGGTCTTGATTGCATCAATTCTTGTTATGTTATACTAAACTTTTTGATTTTGCTTCAAACTACTTTGGCGACATCGTTTAACAGAAACATTCTTGCTGCCAATAAAGAAATCTGAACAGAGAGAGAACAGCACACTGAACTTTCATTGTGTGTCTGCATTTTATGGCTTTAGCTTATCGCTAAACTTCTGCTCTCTGGCTGACCTCACTGACCTTATGGTCGCAACCGCAACCACAAACCCGGTTTAAACCAGTCCAAACCAAGAAGCAACTCTTAGCTCCTCTATCTGTTGAACATGAAATACCCTCTCCGTCAGTCAGCTGCAAAAGCATTAATAAAACCAGATTTCAGATTTCCAATCCAAGAATCAGTCAGACAGAGCCAGACGAAATAGAAGTGAGTTTAAGTTTTAAATATTATAATGACGTAAATGTTAAAGCAGACCTATTAAACTGCTTTTCCAGTCCTATATTGTTTTTTTCTTATGCTGATTCTTCATGTAGGCCTTCATTTCAGCCTCTGTCTGAAACGAGCTGTAGATGCTCCTGTCTCTTTAAGACCCCCGCTCACAAAGCCCACTGTCTTCTGATTGGCCAAGAGCTGAAGCATGTTACCAGGCTGCTGTTGTTGCTGGGCGGAACAGGCAGACTGAGCTTGCTGTGCAGAGCAAATGACCATATATGGAACAGCGGCTGATCCTTTGCTCCAGTGTAAAGTAGTGAGCGTGCAGCTTGTATAACAGCGTAAATTTGCTGTCCCCTCAAAATAACACATCACACAGCCATGGACTCAGGACGGGCCGAGCACGTCTCCAGACCTGAACCCTACTGAGCATCTGTGGGGCTTCTCAAACGGAAGGAGGAGGAGAGCAAGGTCTCTAACATCCACCAGCGCCGTGATGTCGTCATGGAGGACTGGAAGAGGACTCCAGAGGCAACCTGTGAAGCTCTGGTGAACTCCAGGCCAAAGAGCGTAAAGGCAGCGCTGGGAATTAATGGGGGCCCCACAAAATATTGACCCTTTGGGCTCAATGTGGACATTTTCACTTAGGCGTGTCCTCACTTTTGTTGCCAGAGGTTTAGACATTAACGGCTGTGTGATGTGTTATTTTGAGGGGACAGCAGATTTACACTGTTCTACAAGCTGCACTCTCACTACTTTACGCTGTTCTACAAGCTGCACGCTCGCTACTTTACGCTGTTCTACAAGCTGCACGCTCGCTACTTTACGCTGTTCTACAAGCTGCACGCTCGCTACTTTACGCTGTTCTACAAGCTGCACGCTCGCTACTTTACGCTGTTCTACAAGCTGCACGCTCGCTACTGTTGCACGCTCACTACTTTACACTGTTCTACAAGCTGCACTCTCGCTACTTTACGCTGTTCTACAAGCTGCACGCTCGCTACTGTTGCACGCTCACTACTTTACACTGTTCTACAAGCTGCACTCTCGCTACTTTACGCTGTTCTACAAGCTGCACGCTCGCTACTTTACGCTGTTCTACAAGCTGCACGCTCGCTACTTTACGCTGTTCTACAAGCAGCACGCTCGCTACTTTACGCTGTTCTACAAGCAGCACGCTCGCTACTTTACGCTGTTCTACAAGCTGCACGCTCGCTACTTTACGCTGTTCTACAAGCTGCACTCTCGCTACTTTACGCTGTTCTACAAGCTGCACTCTCGCTACTTTACGCTGTCCTACAAGCTGCACGCTCACTGCTGTTGCACGCTCACTGCTGTTGCACGCTCACTGCTGTTGCACGCTCACTGCTGTTGCACGCTCACTGCTGTTGCACGCTCACTGCTGTTGCACGCTGACTACTTTACACTGTTCTACAAGCTGCACGCTCACTACTTTACACTGTTCTACAAGCTACACGCTCACTACTTTACACTGTTCTACAAGCTGCACGCTCACTACTGTTGCACGCTCACTGCTGTTGCACGCTCACTACTTTACACTGTTCTACAAGCTGCACGCTCACTACTTTACACTGTTCTACAAGCTGCACGTTCACTACTGTTGCACGCTCATTGCTGTTGCACGCTCACTACTTTACACTGTTCTACAAGCTGCACTCTCGCTACTTTACGCTGTTCTACAAGCTGCACTCTCGCTACTTTACGCTGTTCTACAAGCTGCACGCTCGCTACTTTACGCTGTCCTACAAGCTGCACTCTCGCTACTTTACGCTGTCCTACAAGCTGCACGCTCACTGCTGTTGCACGCTCACTGCTGTTGCACGCTGACTACTTTACACTGTTCTACAAGCTGCACGCTCACTACTTTACACTGTTCTACAAGCTGCACGCTCACTACTTTACACTGTTCTACAAGCTGCACGCTCACTACTTTACACTGTTCTACAAGCTGCACGCTCACTACTTTACACTGTTCTACAAGCTGCACGTTCACTACTGTTGCACGCTCACTACTTTACGCTGTTCTACAAGCTGCCCGCTCGCTACTTTACGCTGTTCTACAAGCTGCACGCTCGCTACTTTACGCTGTTCTACAAGCTGCACGCTCGCTACTTTACGCTGTTCTACAAGCTGCACAAGCTGTACGCTCACTACTTTACACTGTTATACAAGCTGCACGCTCACTACTTTACATTGTAGCAAAGGGTAATTTCTTCAGTGTTGTCACATGAAAAGATAAAATCAGATATTTGCCAAATGTGAGGGGTGTGCTCACTTTCGGGAGATACTGAATTGTGCCTTTGCACCGTAACGTTGGCTAAGGGTTTGAACAGGTTCCACTGTCAGCTAAATTTGGAATGCACATGTATTGCAGCCTCTACGGTAAATCAAAGGTCAGGGAGCAGCTGACAGGCAGGTTAAATTCTGTCTTTACAAAGTGCTGCAGTCTGGAGTCTGACCTGAAGAGAGGCTGTGAAGTCTAGACTCTACGATGTAAGTATGGAAATAAGATTAAGTGGATTTTATTCACAGGAAGGATAATTTCTGTTCATTAAAAATAAATAACAACACTAAGGTGTTGGGAAATTTCCTTCTTCTTTGATTTAGGGTCGGGTTGTCGGAAAAGTACGAAATAAAATTAAATGAACGTGTTCAATTTTTTGCAGTCATCATCATTTATATCTGTACAATGTGTTTATGAGATGTATCTTCATACATCTAGCCTCTTAATTCTGTTCTCAAAGTGGACCAGATTAATGCATTTAGTGCGCCCACCTTGTTGCTTCCTGAGTCTCTCCAGTTCCTTCATCAAATATTCCTTTTTCTTCATCCGGAGCTCTCTCTCCTGCTTCAGCTTCTCTCTCTCCTCCAGAACCTGGACACAAAAACAGTCACGTTCAACTCACCTGGTGACACCTGCTCTACCTGCCAGCAGCTCTTGTGTTTGCTCTGCATCTTCTTCTTCTTCTTCCTAAGAGGAAATCTGCCTTCCAATGTATGAACTTGGCACATAGATACTACGACAAACTGTCATTGTGCGCTAACTTGCCTAGTGTTGCTCTTGGTGGGAACTGTTGGGCTTCTGTAAATAACATCACAGAGTACGGTCTAGACCTGCTCTTTTATGAAAAGTGCTGTGAGATAACTGTTGTTGTGATTTGGCGCTATATAAATAAAACTGAATTGAAATTGAATTAAAAATTCATAACCTCAACCTCCACCCTGAGTCACAGTTCTGCTCGAAGTTTCTACCTGTGGAAGGGAGTTTTCGGTCTGGACCTGCTCGGTACCGCTGCTGTGTACATTAAATTAAATTGGCTGCCGACTCAGACAGTTCCAGTAATGCTTGTTCAGATATTCCTGACCTTTTGTTTCTGGCTCTCGTTGTTCTGCTCCTCGGACACTCTCCTGTCGTGGCTGCTGACTTTTCCCTTCTCGCCGTCCTGAACAGAACTCCTTGGACCTGAGGACACAACAGAGACCAGGAGTTAAACGGCTGCTCTGAAGACGTCGACACAGGCAGCAGGAATCATCTGGGGGAAACGTTCCTTTAATCATCGATCATACTGACCTTTGGCCCCCAGCTCAAGGGCCGGTTTGGTGTAGGGCTGTTTGTAGGGCAGACTGGGGGGGAAGTCTTCAGGGCTGGTCGGGGGGGGCAAGGATATATTGGGGGGCGGGTACATGGGCGGCCACTGCTGGTGCATGTAGGGAAGGTAGTTTCCATACTGGCCGTAACCCGGCGGGGGGAAGTTGGGGGGCATAATGCCGTGTACCTGTGAGGGGGGGTAGGTGGGTATGGGCACCCCAGGGTGGGGTGTGTGGGTGTTGGGGTCGGGGGTTTGTAGCAGCGGCTCTTTGTGCGGAGGCGGAGCTGCGTCACTCCGCTCGGGCTTCATCTCTTTGACGTCTCTGGCTTTGTGCAATTTGGGCAGCGCCAAGCTCTTCCTGCGGTCATCGTCGCTGCTCCAGCTGCCCCCCCTCTCACGGCTACGACTCCTGCTGCTGCTGCTGGAGCTGCCGCTGGGGCTCCGCCTCCTACGGCCCCGACTGCGGCGGCTGCCGTCAGAGCTGCCGGAGGAGTACCGTCTGCGGGTGGGGGTCTTCGGAGGCGGCTTGCTCCCGTGGAGCCGCTCTTTGGTCCTGGCGGCCATCTTGCTGATCTCGCCCACACCCAGGTCCAGGCCGATGGTCTTCAGCAGGTCCTGGATCTTCTCGTACTCCTCCAGAGCCTGTCGCTCGCCCTCCTCAAGTGGCTCCGTCCCCGGTGGGTAAGCAGGGTTCGGCACCTGGACCCTGATGTTCTGGTCAGGGCTGATGGTGGGTTGGCTTGCGTACCTCATGTCCCCCTCCCCCAAAGTGGGAGGGGCCTGAAGGTGAGGCGAGGCCCCTGGCGGGAGGCCATACGTCTGACCAATGATGGCTTTCGGCGGCGGGTAGTCTCCGTACAGCGCCTCCTCCGTCAGGTCTCCGTACAGATCCAACCCGTGGTGTTGGACCAGCTCGGGTGCTGGTGCAGGTTTGGGCTCCTCCGAGTCTCCGTACAGGAACTTCTCCTCGTCATCAATATCATCCGCCGTCTTCTCCTGAGCCATGGCCCCCGCCGGGCCCCCCAGCAGATTGAGGATCTCTTTGATCTCGGCGTCGAGGCCGGCGCGCTGAGCCATCTGCGGGTCGGACCGCAGCTCGGACAGCATGTGGGCCACCATGTGAGGCTCCATGCCCTTAACAGCCTGCAGCAGCTGGTCGGCCACCCGGGAGATGTGGGTCCCCTCCGGACCCCTGGGGGACTCTGTGCTCTGAAACACAGAGACAGAGCAGAGTGACGCTCCGGTGCTTTAATGATCTGAACCTTCTCTTTAAATGAACCCTCGTGGTCCTTCTTTAAACATTTTATTATCGTTATTGATCCAGTTACAAGATTTCAAGAATGACGTACCCTGAGAGTTGGCGAGTCCTCGGAGTCGTTGCGTCTCTTCAGGATGGACTTGGTCGGCAGGCTCAGCATCTCCTCCAGCTCCTTCCGGCGCCGGGCCGTGTCCAGCTCCCTGAACTCCCTCTTGGACTCCCTGTCGCTGTCGGAGCTGCAGCTGCTGGAGCTCGAGCTGCTGCTGCTGGCGCTGCGACTCCTCTGCCGGCTCTTATTGCGGACGTGGCTCGCCGCTTTGCTGCCGCTTCGTCCTCGGCTCCGCCCTCTGGACCTGGACCTGCTACGCGGACGACTCTTGCTCCGGCCCCGGCTCCTGGCCCGGCTCCGGTCCGGACTGCGGCTCTTGCTCCTGCCCCAACTCTTGCTTCTTCCCCGGCTCTTGGCCCGGCTCCGGTCCGGACTGCGGCTCTTGCTCCGGCCCCGACTCTTGGCACGGCTCCGGTCCGGACTGCGGCTCTTGCTCCGGCCCCTGGCTCGGCTCCGGTCCGGGCTGCGGCTCGGGCTCCGGGGCCGGCTCTTGCTCCTCACCTGACTCTTGCTCCGTCCCAGGCTCTTCGCCCGGCTCCGGTCCGGACTCCGGCTGCGAGGTCGGCTCCGGCCCCGCTCGTGCTCGGGTCGAGGAGGGTAGTCTCTGTAGGGAAACACCGGCTTTAAGTGGACTGAATTTAACAACCAAAGATGCCCTGGGTTTGGCCTCTCAGGCTACACACAGACAGAGTTATACCTGCAGACACTACCCAGGGCCATAGAAAATAACTACATTTATCAAGTTAAAATAAAACATTTAATTCGATATTCGATTCAATTTCACTTTTCTCCTAAAGTGAACATTTTATTATTTTTTAAATATTAGATAAAATTTATATAATTAGTAAAGATACACAGTTTTTATATATATATCATTATGTAGATGTATTATGTTATTTTTACCACTACCACTTTAGAATTAAATATTAGAGGCCTGACGTCTGTCCTCTCACCTGTATGTTTCTCTTTAGACGAAATGTTTGGCCACTCTTTAGATTAATTTTACACCAAAGTTTAGAAGTTAAACCGTTTACATGTAAAATTATGATTTTGGTGCTATTAAATATATTAAATTTATCTTGTAAAATTATAAATTTTATCGCAAATTTATTCTCAAAATATTGCAACTTTATCTTTTTCAAGATAGACTTTAACATTAAGATAATTTTACTTCAGTTTGACTCCCCCTCAGATAAAGCGACTTTTTTCCTGTTTTTCTTTTAAACAGCACCAATATTCATAATCTACCAACAAAATAAAAGCACAAAATGCCTTTTCAACATTGAGGATATGTCATAAATCAGCAGCGACGTTTATATTATAGAGCTGCAACGATTAATCCATCGGAAGAAAATTAATCAACTTTTTTGATAATCCATTAATGGTGTCATTTCTTCTGCTGGTTTAATTTCCTTAAATGTGAAGAACTGCTGCTGTTCTTTGTCATTTACAGAAAGAAAAAAAAAAGAAAAAAAAGACTTGGGTTTTTAAGATGTTATTTTGGGAAAATTGTGATGAGCATTCCAGTATTTCTTGCCATTTTATAAACTAAACAATTAATTCATCGTGAAAACAGTTGGTCGCTGAGTTGATAATGAAAATAATCGTCAGTTGCAGCTCTAGCGTATAAACACCCCCGTATTATTCTTCTTCTTCTTCTTCTTCAGGCACTGCGCTTCCGTTTAAATAAACACTTTGCCACGTTTGTTGTCAGGTGTTGACATCTACAAACATAATAACCCAAATATATTCGTTTGGTTCATACCTGTCATGATGGCGTGAGGGGGCGGGGCCAGATGGTCCGGTCAGCTCGTTGCCGACGGTGATGACCAGGTTGTGGTCGAGGGGAACAGGTCCACGCGGTGACGGAGACCTCTGTAACAAAACGCATTCTTTAGTGTCAAAACCTCCAGCTCTGAGAAGTGAAGCCTTAAACCTGCGTCCTCTATAGCAGCCAGCAGGGGGCGCCTTAAACCTGCGTCCTCTATAGCAGCCAGCAGGGGGCGCCTTAAACCTGCGTCCTCTATAGCAGCCAGCAGGGGGCGCCTTAAACCTGCGTCCTCTATAGCAGCCAGCAGGGGGCGCCTTAAACCTGCAGCCCTCTCCAGCAGCCAGCAGGGGGCGCCTTAAACCTGCAGCTCTCTCCAGCAGCCAGCAGGGGGCGCCTTAAACCTGCAGCCTCTCCAGCAGCCAGCAGGGGGCGACTTAAACCTGCATCCTCTCCAGCAGCCAGCAGGGGGCGACTTAAACCTGCATCCTCTCCAGCAGCCAGCAGGGGGCGACTTAAACCTGCAGCTCTCTCCGGGGTCCGTCTTAGATCAATAATTTAATATCAACAATTACTTTCCACCCATAAAACCAGGCCCGTCCCCACCTTCAGAGGCAGAGAGGCCCCAGGATCAGCTGACGGTCCCATACGACAAAAGAGTCTTGGCTGGAAACGATGAGTCAGAATCAGCTTGCTGGACTGTTGTCAGTAACGCAGAAGCTCATTCTGTGTGTTTTGCTGATTGGGTGGCGAGTCGCTTTGCTGCACATGGGCAGGAGGTGGAAAGAGCGCAACAAGTTTTTGACTCTTTTAAACAAATTAACTACAGACCATGCAACAGGTTTGAGTGGTTTTTGGTGGACAGCACTGGCCCGGTGAAGGACCAGGTCTTTTGTAAAATCTGGACTGTGGCTGTTTGGACACGAGTCAGGAGACAGACTACTCGCAGATTAGTGGCCTGGGATTTTGTCATAGCAAAACGACCACGACACGACGAGTCGATGTTTCTGTCCGCTGAGATGAACGACGGATTGTTGCACAGCTGCTGGCGTTAAACTGGATTCACAGGCTGCGTTCAGACTGCAGAAGTGATTTAGATCTGATGTGTTTACAGCGTGAACAGTTCACTCGGATCTCTTCCACTTTCACACATGGTCCAAACCCGATACAGGTCGGATCAGCCGCAGGCCGCCATCTTGCGTTCGAGTCTTCATCCTTCAGCCCAAACAGGAACAAGGACGGTTTTTAAATGATCTGAGGACCTTCCTCCAAATCACTGCTGGTGCAGTTGTCATGACAACAGAAAGATAAAACTTGAATGTGAACAACTGAACAGTTTTCTGAGAGGTCCCCCCTGAGATGGACGTGTTTCACGGCCCCTGCTCAGACCCAGAACCGGGTTATCGATAAGTCCGCCTTCAGCTGCATCAACAGGAAGTTACAGGTGCCGGATCACGTGACTGCAGCAGGTGTCCAGTCTCTACCAGCTGATTTTATGATAAATGAAGTGAAATGGCTGGAAAGTGTGTAAACTGTTTAACTAACCCGCCAGACTCCTGTTGTTTCACTGGTAACTGAAGCTGAAAACACACCTGTGACCGGAAGTTTACCTGAAGCCAACCACCGAGGAACTCCGGTCAGAAACATGTCAGTTCAGTGAAGCTCTGATAAACAACTTTACTTCAAACATTTTAAAGATCATTAGTTTAGACCTTAAAGGTGTGATCACGCAGCTAAAATGTAAATGTTATTCACACTTGATGTGTCGGTCGAGAAAATTTAAGAATGGACACTAAAGTTTTTACAATTATCACCCTTACACACAGATAAACAACACCGCTCTGTTAAATTGACAGATTTTTGAATGGAGTTTGGTGAACAGAAGCTAATAAACAAACCGGGGCTAACTTTAGCTCAGACACGTCCTCAGGAGACAGAACCAGGAGCCACAGCGGGTTTGGACTCGTATCGATGTTCAGACTGATTAGACCCGGTTTCTAGCCCGGCTGACCCACCTCTCTCGGCGGAGCACCGGTCCAGTACTCGCCGCCACGGTGACTCCCTGAGCCGGGGGACGGGTACCTCCTGCGCGGCGGGGAGCGGCGGTAGGACTCGGGGGGACCGTGGTCGTGATATCCGGCGTGGTACGGAGCCCTGGGCCGGCCCCGGTCCTCTCTGTAACCCGGCACCAGGTAAGGCCTGGGCCCGGGAGGCGGACCTCGGCCTTCGAAAGGCGGCGGGTAGCCTCCTCTCGGCGGAGGCCGACCTCGGTACATGTCCTCCGGCAGAGATCCTCCGGGTCCACCTGCTGGACTCTGGAGCTTTATTTAACGTAACACAGGCTCGTGCGGACTCTTTGAGTCCGAACCAGGTTTCACGGTGTTTCACAAAGACCTGATTCCGAACAGAGCGACCATGATCCACATTCAGACCGCCCTTCTTCTTCTCCTCCTTTGTGTTTATCGGAGGAGCGGAACCCGAGTTTAAAGATGCACAGCGCCCCCTGCGGCGAGGAGGAGTCACTGCACCACACCGGTCTGCAGGGTAGCGGAAAAAATATCAAATTACATCAAAGTTAGTTCGTTTTTATCAATATCAGTCAACATCACTTTTATTTATATAACACACTTAAAACAACCAAGATGCTTCACAGGTTAAAATACTACAATAAGACAGTACTTACACAGTAAAAGTACAGCAATAAAACATTTTAACATACAGTAAATGATATATAGTGATATTAAAATCACCAGGGATAATAACAGACTTAACTCGTAGGAAATGCCAAAGAAAAGAGATGTTTTTAAGTTGGGGCGGTTCTGATGTGGACTGGCAGGTTGTTCCACAGGTTAGGGGCCGATACACTAAAGGCTCGGTCGCCTCTGGGTTTAAGTCTGCTCCTGGGTTCATCCAGGAGGAGGAGATTGGTGGATCTCAGCACTCTAGCTGCAGTATGAACGTGAAGAAGCTCCGTTAAGTACAATGGAGCCAATCCATTAAGGCCTTTAAAAGTTAAAAGCAAGATTTGAAAAACAATCCTGTAATGAACAGGAAGCCAGTGGAGGTGTGATGTGGTCCCTCTTCTTCTTTCCTGTCAGGAGACGGCAGCAGCATTTTGGACTAACTGCAGGCGCTGAGTAGATGACTTGTCTGAGCCCACATATAAGGAGTTGCAATAGTCAAGGCGGGAAGTTATGAAGGCATAAAAACTCTTAAAAGTGCCGTTTCAGTGCTGTGACAGGGTTCCAAGCCGGACTGGAACTTTTCATTAACATTATTATTAATTAAAAATGTTTGCAGCTGGGTAAAAACTACTTTCTCCAGGACTTTAGATAAGAAAGGCAGTTTAGAGATGGGCCTGTAGTTAGAGAGAACAGAGGGGTCAAGATTTTCCTTTTTTAAAATACATGGTCCAACGGTATCAAAGACTTCTCTAATCAGACGAGAGGGAATGCACACAGGAGGAACAGAGGGATCACGGTCACAGGATGCAGTTACAGAAGATCGAAGACCAAAAATCTTCTCGACAAAGAATTTTATGAAAGAGTCACAGAGGTCCATGTAGGTGTGATAGGAGCAGAGTTTCAGGGACTTGTAATGGTGTTAAACATGTTAAAAAGAACCTGTGGCTGGTGAAGGTTGTTGGCGACCAGCTTAGAAATAAAATCAGATTTTGCAGATTGTGCAGCTCTCTGATAGTCCGATAGATATTGCTGTAGGATTTCATATGACACTCTGACTTTATCTTTCTTCCACCTTCTCTCAGCTTGCCGACATGCACGTCTGAGCGCACGGGTGGAGTCGTTTAACCGGGGCTCTGAAAGCGCTTTAGTGCGTTTCATCCTCAAAGGAGCTACAGAGGGAGAAGCTCAGAAAAGGAGGCGGACTCACCAACATGAAGCCAAGTCTCGGTCAGCAGCATAAAGTCCAGTTTATGGGAGGTGGGAAAAAAAAGTCTTTCAGCACAAAAGGCCAGATTCTTTATTGTCCTTTACAGGAAATTTGTTTCCACCATCTATACGTACTTTACCTCACATATACACAACATGAACATACAGAACAACGTGCTGTACATTTTATACACAAAGTGAAGTGACCCAAACCAAGACAAACCTTTTCAGTAGCAAGTACTCTTGTTGAGGTCAGAGAGGTTGGTGATGCGTGTAAATTTGTTCTTCTTGGCCTCAGTGATTATGTTGAAATATCAGATGGAACAGTAAAGAAGGATGGGTTGAATGATGCTTTTGCAGAGCAGCAGCAACAGAAAGAGATTTAATGGATGGCAGAGAGTCTTTGTTGGCAGCGTTTGAAAGTGTCTGTGGTTTGTTGATCAAGTTTCAGTTTACTGTCCAGAGTGAGTTCGAGGTATCTGAAGCACTCCACCCTTTCAACAGCTGCATTATTGCTGCATGTAGGGTGGGGGTGACGTTATGGGCTCTGCTGTAGGTGTTGTTTTTGCAACATTCATCTGAAGATAATTATTAGAGCACCACTGCGTGAGGTGAGAGATGGAGTCTTGATGGCTTAAGACAGAGTTTTTGTTATTGAGGAGACCAAAACAACAGTGTCGTCAGAGTACTTGATATATGTGGTAACAGGTGGGGGGCTGGTGCTGTCATTGGTGTATAGAGTAAACAGAAATGGACTCAGGACACAACCTTGTGTTGGTGATGATGGTGGAGGACGTCACAGAATCCACTCTGACTGTCTGTGGTCTGTCGCTGAGGAAGCTGTAATCTCACTGAATGAGAACTGAGGGGACGTTGAGATGGTGGAGTTTCCTCATCGTCTTCTGTCAGAGCTCAAGGCTCCGGCGAGATGAGAGGAGGCGGCCTCTGTGTTTACGTTGGTGATGGTTGGTGCTTTAACAGTCAAAGTGGAATGACACTGTTTCCTACATGTCAGACTTCATATGTATCCTACATATCTCATTATGCAATACTGTCCACTCACTATAAATGTTCATGCTGCTCCGGCACTTCCACACTGTTTACTGTGTTTAGGCTGCTCCCGCTACTGGCTTAGCCTATATTTCAGAAGCTTGTATTATTTAAGTAGCCATCAGTCCTCAGCTAATGTTAAAGAGGTGGTATTCTGCTCATTTTCAGGTTCAAAATCTTATTTAGGGGTTGTACCAGAACAGGTTAACATGGTTTAATTTTCAAAAACCACCATATTTTCTCCTCTTTTCACCCTGTGTGCTGTTCGCTCCGCTCTTGAGCTACAGAGTGATGCATCTTACTTGTACAAAATCTTTGTTGGGAGTTGCACATGCGCAGTTCTCAGGTAAGGATTGCTAGCCAATCAGAAGCAGAGAAGGGCGGGTTGTAATAAACAAGGTAGTGTGATCCAAATCAAAGCCGCTTCAGACTGAGACCGTAAGCTAGCAGATGGTAGAAGTTATGCTGGATACACACCAAAGGATTTTACATCTAATAAGATTTTCAAAATGTGATAGACCACAAACACGAGGAGAAAAAATCCTAGATTTAACTGCTTTGCTCCTATAGTGTGTGCCATGATGTGACAAAGACAGCACACCACACACAAACAGATTTTCAACCCGAGTCTAGACTGTGAACACAGGAAATCTCGCAAAAACTTGCGAGACTTCATAATAAGCATGGCGGACAATATGCAGGAAGAAATTGTGACGTTGAACAAACATTCATGCTGTTGCCACAAATCTACAAGCTGATCCTCCGTCTCTGCTGTCCACACTAATTTCACCTTGTGCTGCGCCATGACTGCGTTTCTGATGCTTCTGTCTTCAATCATCTCGCTTTCTGATTGGATATTGTTTCGTTTCACGTGATAATCTCCAGAACGTGCGCGCGTTTGTCCTCGGGGATCCCCCCCACACATCAGGATTCGCGATCGACGTTCTTCCGATCAGGTTCGATCTCTTAACACGCCTCACACCAAGGGAGAATCTGATGAGATAACCTGCAGAACCATCAAGATAATCGGGACATAGCTAGGATTGTTGGAAGGGGGAAATCGGCCCAAAGATTATTTTTTGGTGTGTACCCAGCATTACACTCAAGTCCACAACATCATTGTTCCACATCTTACCATCAGGACTAAACGTTGAACTGTTGCTGGTGTTCTGATCTATGCTGCCCTGCGAAAAATGCTACCATAGCGCAAATCATAGACTGGACTCTACTCGGCCCTGCTCCGTTTTCCATTGCAGATAGAACCAACAGATAGCACGTAGCAGGTCGTCATAGTGACGCCACACACAACTGCCGCGACATAATGTTCAATGCGACACACACACCAGCAACCAACAAACAGCTTTCTGTTTTTTAAGTTAAAACGTTTCAACCTTCCTCAGAATGTAAAGACAGATAAGCGGTATGAAAACCTTCCAGCTGTGTTTTCCTCTGCCGTTGTTGCTGCAGCGGTCTGTGTGACGGCGGGAGCAGAGGGCTCTGTGATTGGGCGGCTGGCCGGCCTCACACGCTCCTCCCGCGGGTCACAGCAGGCTTCCCCCGCAGCCACTCGCAGAGCTCCTCAACTCCGAAAATATTCAAGCACATTTTTGTTCCGCCGTCACTTCTCGTAAAACTGTCAATATTTGAAATCTACACAGCTGATTTCACCTCAAAACTTCTCAGAAGTGGATTTAGTGATGAAATAACATATGAAAACTGTAAAATATAAAACTTCCTGTTGCAGGCCTCTGTCTGGTGCAGCAATGATGATGCAGTAAATAGTAAATATTCTCTCTGACCAATCAATTAAACCGATTTGGTTTAATGTAATTAACATATGACTGCTGCATTAAACAAAAAAGGCCATTCTTTCTTTTGGCCGGCCAGCATGTCTAATTTCTGTTTTGTGTCTGGTCTTGTAAGTTGAATTAGACTATTGTGACTTTTAGCACATGAGAAACGGCATTTCATTTATTACTCGGTGTGTTTATCAGTGACAGTAAACGATCTGGAACTAATCAATAATCAGTGTCAGTGCATTGGTTTCTATTTTGCTTTACCAGAGTTGTAATCTTAAAAATGAGGATCTTGACTGGTTCCCACAGAGAGTTTCATTTGCATTCTTTTAGCTCCAGAAGGCAGCATCATTCATGGAGAAAGTGTTGAAATTGTGGAGATGTGTAAGTACTTAGAAACTATGTTTGACTCCAACCTCAAGTTGACAAAAACACAGAGTCAGTCACTAAGCGGGGACAGCAAAGAATCCACTTGATGCGGAAGCTAAATTCCTTTAATGTTTCCCAGAGTATTTTATGTAACTTTTATTATTCATTTATTGAAAATCTTTTAACATTATGGTCCCTGCTTAGTCCATGTATTGCGACTTGTGTATTTGCTGTTTTACTCTGGTGCTCAAATGCAATCTGACGTCACTGACAGGGTCTCTGAAGGCTTGATTGATTGTTTTTATTGTCTTGTTTGGTACATAAGTTGTTTGAATTGAAACGGTGTGTCAGACAGCCGCAGGAGGGGAGGAGTCTGAGAGAAACTGACGGATTTCCAACTTATCTTGTGAATCAGTTGCCGGAGTTACTGATGTAGGGTTTATCTGCTCTCACTCTCTGAAACAGAAAACCCAGAGTTTACCTCATCTCAGGCTTGGTGCTTTAACAGTCAAAGTGGATTAGTAATTTGATGTACATTGATGTTGGCAGCGTAATACTGATTTTTACCACAAGGAGGCCTCGCCAATTAAAAATGTTTTTTCATTTTTTAATTTTATGGTTATTCCTTTTTAAACAAAATGTGAAAAGTTTGTGAACATAAGGGTCCGTGTATCAGGTCTATCATCTGATCATTAAATTATTCCGTTAATTCCTTGCCTCTGTCTCCTAGTGCTGCTCTTGGTGGGAACTGTTGGGCTTCTGTAAATAGCATCACAGAGTACGGTCTAGACCTGCCCTTTATAGACTCACGCTTGTAATTGAGCAAGGTTGGGGGAGGTTAAGCAGGTGAGACCTTCATTTGGGGTTGGCTCTTTGCATCTGACAAAGGTTTTCCCTCAGAGCCAGGCCTAACTGGCTTTATTAAGGTCATGATTCAGACCTGGTGGATGGAAGCTTCAGAAATTGAAATGTTCTTTGTTTATTGTTCATTCTCTTGTTTATTGCAGTTCTCTGTCAAGGGGAGGGAATGGTTAAAAGTTTGAGACACAAAATTGAGAACACGGTGCTGAAAGGGGAGAAATATGCAAGGTATAAAAATCACTTCATTCATTCAGTGTGAACAGGGTTCACAATCTGATTAAAGGAGGTGAGATACTGTCAAAGTTGAAGAAAGAAAAAGCTGCTATGTGTATAATCAGCTTTATTGATGAATGTAACAATGTAATTTGAGACCTATTAATGTTTTGAATGTAGACTATCAACTGTTCACATCTGTTATGGCAAGAAGGCTTTAAAAATGTTTACCAGTTTGTCAGTCTGGACCTTGAAGTCCCGCAGGATCTTAGCTCGGTCATTCTCAACTACCTTAGGAGGTGTCTTCCATTTTGACCATGGGACTTCCAGCCCATACTCATGGCAGATGTTCCTGGACACTATGACGGCTACCTGGTTATGGCGTTCCATGTTCGCACTTCCTGCCTGCATCTTACACCCAGCTGTTATGTGCTGTACTGTCTCAGGGGCCGATCAGCTCGCAGCACTCACGTCTGCTTCCACCTGAGCGTCGGAAGTTTTAACGTGCTTTAATATCTGTTGTAATCAGATGTGTTGTCTGTTTGTTTTGGAGAAGGTGATGGCCCAATGGATAAAACACATGTCTTTGGTGTGAGAGACCCGGGTTCAATCCCCCACTGTGACCCATCCACCATTGTGTGCCTGAGCAAGACACTTAACCCATCGTGCGACCTCTGACATGTATAGCAATTGTAAGTCGCTTTGGATAAAAGCATCAGCTAAATGAATAAATGTGTAAACCTTCTGACAGATGAAAACTTAAAACAAACTCCATACCCTTTTATCAGCTGTAAACACACTGCAGGACTAGCTGCAAACCGGCGGCTTTTTCCGAGCTTTAAATATGATGCAGACGTATGATGTGTGCTATCTGGGTGTTGATTGTGATTTATTGGTTTGCATGTTATAGAGTCAACTGTGGAAAAGAGAACAGTATCCTCAACCAAGTCCAGTTTCCCTTGACTTAACCTTCTTTGGATAACCATGATCTGGACGACTGAGAATCTTCACAGACTTTAAGCCACTCTCTTTGGAAGCATTTTTTTCTCCCTGTGTAATGAGTCTCTCATGATGGGCATACATTTCTTAGTGAAGTAGATAAGAGGCCAGGTGCAAGTATTGGTGGGATTAACATAGGTAGTGTTACATTGCACATTTACATTACATTTACTCATTTAGCTGACGCTTTTATCCAAAGTGACTTACAATTGCTATTGTTACGACCCAGCTCATGGGAAAAAGGGAAGCAACATGAACCAGAAAGTTTTTGGTAAAATTGCAAGTTATTTATTTGCAGGGTTTACAAAAACAACAGAAAAAGGGCTGGTGGATGCTGCTTAAATCAAAGAAACAAATATCTTAAAGAGGTCTCTCCAAAATGAGAGATAGCCACTTGCTACTTCAAAATCAAACTAAACAAAACTCTCTGAGCCATCATCAATAACCAAAATACAAAATGAGCAGCACCCTCTAAACCTAGTGTGTCTAACATAAAATGAAACTACAGGTGTCAGGTTGGTGTCAGTTAACCCCAATTAGATCCTTGCCCAATTTCCTTATCACAGTACACAGAGTAAAGTAACACAGGGACACTAAGATCTAACACTTAAATAACTGAACCAAAGCTCCTACAGAAGTTAGCACGTTCACAACAGTAGAGCACAATACAAAGGAGGCTAGTTGATCAAGGACAAAATCACAACTACCAAGTTCAACAGGGAGGCAGCTACTTAAACTGGGGATTATCTGGAAGGCGGTAGATGATTGGAGGAGTTTTCCAGACGCTGCACCAATCAGATCACCGGACGGAACCAGGAAGTAGGCAGCCTATCCTCGGCAAGGGATCGCACATCCTGCTTAACATGACACACAGCAGCACAACACAGATACACATACACAGACAACAGCGGTGGCCGTAACAGCTATATATGTCAGACGACCATCGTTGGTATCTTCACCTGTGGCCGAGACTGAACGACCATCGTTGGTATCTTCACCTGTGGCCGAGACTGAACGACCATCGTTGGTATCTTCACCTGAGGCCGAGACTGAACGACCATCGTTGGTATCTTCACCTGAGGCCGAGACTGAACGACCGTCGTTGGTATCTTCACCTGAGGCCAATAGGTTACGTTTGTTGAGTTTCCTGGGAAGTGATGAAAGGACAGCATTGTAAGTGGGGGATAAGTGGTGGCGTAGACCCCCTCCCCTGTTCAATGACGGCTTCTCAACCCTGGTGTAGATGCTTCCTTGACACCTCTTTCAAACCATCCATCTTCTCTGTCTAAAATGTGCACCTGGTGGTCCTCAAACGAGTGTCCTCTGTCCTTCAGATGTAAGTAGACTGCAGAGTCTTGACCTGAGGAGTTGGCCCTTCTGTGTTGAGCCATGCGTTTGTGT
>NW_025744319.1:0-1679 GCF_021292245.1 Micropterus dolomieu
CAGCCGTCCCGAAATCCTCCGACAGATCACGCTGTGAACCCATGAGTGAAGCCGCCGGGCCGCCTCAGCGGCCGCAGGGCCCACACCACGGGGAATACACATCCGGCCATCCTCGGAAAAGAGAGCCATGCTGTACCTCAGTACCCGCACGGAAAGGGCTTCGCAACGGGCACAGGCAGCCCCCTCGAGAGCTGCCCGTGCGTGCTCCATCCCCAAACATGAGACACACATCTCATGAGAATCTCCATCCGTGATGTACCGAGGGCAAGAAAAAACACACCTTCTGTACATCTGGTTGCCGGACATGCTGGTAGACTTCTTCTTCAGGTAAGACACACTGCTTGTAGGACTGGAGCTTTCTTCAAACAACATACAGAGCGCCTGCTGAATAGAAAAAAGCTAATGATGAGTGTGTACAGGTGTGCTTTATACTCCTCCGGTTATTCCGTCACACCTTACCGTTCTAGCAACAAGCCAATAGGATTGGAGTGATTTCATTCACGTTCAGACCTGCTTCGCCTAGAGGCGTTCCCATAGTGTCGTAACCGACGCAGTTCGAGTTCCCTCGAAGGGGAACACGGTATGATAGAACAGAAAAAGTTTTACAGTATTTCTTACAGTGAACAAAATATCCGTGAAACACACAAGACCATTCTGAACAAAAATACAACAGCAAAAAGTCCAGATAAAAATTGGGGGAACTAAAAAAAAAAAAAAGCACAACATTGCTGTATCTAATCTCTGCGATCTTCAGGGTTAGGCCATATGTTTTCGTCAACATCACATCTGATATTATCCAAGGCGATGCACCTGGGATAAAACCGCTTGGTATGTCGGATCCACCCTTGACAATCCTGAACTGTGATGTCCCTGCAGCCAGCATCCATGGCTTCAAGGAGGGACATCTGGTCATGTGGCTGATGGTCATAAACCTACCACCTCCATGCTGAAAAGAATTCCTCTATGGGGTTGAGGAAAGGTGAATAGGGTGGAAGGAAGAGACTTACCAGTCTTGGGTGAACTTCAAACCATGTTGTTATTGCTTGCGCATGATGGAAAGCCACATTGTCCCAGGTAATTACAAAGGTCCTCATGTTTTCACCCTCCCGATCCTGCTCTGGAACCAGGCGCTGGTGGAGATCATTGAGAAAGGCAAGGATGCGCTCAGTATTATAGGGTCCAACCTGACATCTGTGAAGGAGTAATCCTGCATTTGCAATTGCTGCACACATGGTAATGTTTGCCCCTCTCTGTCCTGGCACATCAACTGTGGCCCTTTTTCCAATTACATTTCGTCCACGTCGACGCCTTTTGGCCAGATTGAATCCTGCCTCATCTATGTAAATGAATTCATGAGGGGCCTGGTTGGCCTCCAATTCCAAAATTCTCTGAAACAAAGTTTATGTAAATCATGTCATTACTGTAATCCATACTGTACTGTAACCTATTACTGTGTAGGTTACCTACTTGCAAAGTGCAAAGCTTATAGAACTGGACATTGAATTGAATATACACTATACCTGGACATATTGTCGTCGTAGCTCCTTGACTCTCTCACTGTTCCTCTCAAAGGGAACAGTATAGAGCTGCTTCATCCGCACTCTGTGTTTGGACAATGTCCGCGTAATGTGAGGCTGATGCTATCGATGTTATCAAACATCTCATGGTCCTCCACAATT
>NW_025744320.1:0-4226 GCF_021292245.1 Micropterus dolomieu
TCGTCACTAAATATTACTGCTCCTCTAAAGGTTAGGCCTACGTCTAAAGCTAGTAAGCAACCCTGGATAAATGACAGCATTCGCAGCCTCAAAAGGGAATGCAGGAAAGCAGAGCGCAGATGGAAAACATCCAATCTCCAAGTCCATTACCTCAGTCTGAAGGATTTATTAATTAACTACAATAACATGGTTAAGGATGCGAGAACACACTATTTTTCTGAACTCATTACTACTCATAAACACAATCCCAGGTTTCTGTTTAAGACTGTGGATCAGCTGGTAAACCCAACCCCTCCTTGTGCCTCAGCTGGAAGTAATGATGACTGTGAATTGTTTTTATCTTATTTTACCAATAAGGTGGTGTCAATCAGAGCCTCTATTACCCCCGTGGCCTCTTACTCAGCAAGAGAGTTTTAACCAGTTTTATCCCATTGACTTGTCTGAGCTTTTAAAAACAGTATCACAAATGAGAGTGTCCTCCAGCCCACTTGATGTAATACCTACAAAGGTTTTACTGAAAGTAATAGATTCTGTTGGGCCCCATTTGATCTCTGTTTTCAACAGCTCCCTATCTACTGGTTGTGTCCCTGATTATTTTAAAACGGCTTGCGCGAACCCACTTTTAAAGAAACCTGGTTTAGATCCCTCCCTCCCACAAAATTTTAGACCAATTTCAAAACTGCCTTTTATTGCAAAGATTCTAGAAAGAATCGTTTTAGGAAGTACCACAGCACTGAGACTGCCCTGCTTAAAGTCACCAATGACCTTTTAATGTCTGCTGATGAAGGTATGTGCTCAGTCCTGGTACTCCTGGACCTTAGCGCTGCTTTTGACACCATTGATCACAACATCATGTTAGACAGACTGAGGCACTGGGTGGGGATCTCTGGTACTGCCCTAGAATGGTCCAGTGAATGAATGTGAGTGAATGGTGAATGCAGATATAGTGTAAAAGCGCTTTGAGTGGTCGAAAAGACTAGAAAGGCGCTATACAAATACGGAGCATTTACTTTTGAAAACTAAAGTACTCCATGCTCCTCCCGTGGGTAAACGCTTGTTGTCAGAACAGACCGACTACGGGTGTTTATTTGTCCAAAAGCTGCACCACTCTGTCCTCGACTTCTCCCTGATGGGCTATTGCGACTCCGTATCATGCAACTTTCTCCGTAGAGTTGAACATTTTCAACTCATGCACCGCCCAATGGCAAATCCCATCTCTCAGTGTCTTTGCATTGACTTTGTATGTGATCACGCCGGCAGCAACCACAGTTAGAAAGCTGAAGTTCAACAGAATGCTGTGATTTGGGGACTTCCTCTGGCGCCATGTGGCAAGAGGCAGAGTGGAAATTAGCTGTAAAGCACTTACAAAATAGCTCTTTAAGACCACTTTCGGGGGAGAAAGCCAACTAAACCCATGAACATTTGATAAAGAAAGTAAATTGGAGGAGATGGACAAAAAAGCGAGGCTAAACAAAAAAGAACAAACAAATACTGGATGCACCGACACAACATCAGGAACTGCACCGGGCAAGTTAAAGGCCGCAGGAGAACAGGACTCTGTAATACTGGCGGAGTTACACAGGCTGAGACAAGAGCATACAGAAGAAGCTAATGACACCAAAAAGGCCCTGGCTAGGCTAGAGACCAACATGGAGCTTATGGAAAGAACAACCTCATTAGAGCAACAGCTGGAAAATGTGGAAGAGAGGCTTGTTCCTTGTTGGTGTTAGTTTATTTGTGATCTGTCTGCTTGTGTCTGGATTAGTTTGTTATTTTTATTATTCTACTACTTATTTTGATATGGTCCATGATTGGTCCATCATTATCGTATGATGTATGTTCAGCCAGGAACTGCGCTACCAGTTCTGTTTGGATGTTGCCAGTTTCCACTGCATGAGAGATGAATGTATTACCAAGATTGTTGTTTTTGTTGCAGTCATTGCCTATTATGGTCTCTAACTCTACCTTTAAAATGTTAGACAGGATTATATCCAACTTTATTTGGAAAAAGAAAAGGGCTCGAATTTAATATTAGAAACTTCTTAGTCCAAAAGAGAAGGGAGGATTGAATTTAATTACTTAAAAAAAATACTACTGGGCTGCTCAACTCAGGGCTATTATGTGGATTACAAAAGATGCAGATACATTGTGGACACAATTCTTGCAAAAATGTACCTATAGAGTCACTTCCTTTTTTGAGTGACGTAACACTAAAGAGGCTGAAGGTGGAAAATGTCTCAAACAAACCGTTCGTTGGCAGAAAATCAAGTGGCTGCGCTACACAAAAAAAAAATAAAAATGACCAAGCATTTAAAATGCTTGAAGTTGGAAAACAGGAGACCAGAGTCCGTCATGGAATGGAACCTAAGAAGTTATTCAGATCTCCACCTGGGATCACTGCTGTGAGAAAAAGACTTGCACTCTACTCAAGTTGAGTTTGGACTTCTACCAGGCTTTACCAGGCTTTACCAGTCAGCCAGTCAGAGTAGGCTACCATCTCATCCACAAATCCATCTGAAACGTTCTTTATGAAATACTCTGTTTGTTGTGATGTCCTCAGTGTTCTCAGTGTTCTGGAGCCTACTGTCAGTTGGTAATATGGCTAAAGGTTATTAATTAGTTGGTAATAATTTGCATAACTAATTATTACTTCAGTTTCATTCACTTAATAGTATTTGTTATCCATTTTTTTCATTATTAAACAGGCATCTGTAAAGGCTTTTTAATTGCCCATCTGGGCCAAATGTTCTGGAAATGTTTGGACATTTGAAAATGTTGAAATGCTTTATGTACTGTTATTACAAAATATTTGGAATGATAAAAGACGACTTTTGGTTTTAACACTTAAAGACATGATGTAAAGTCTGACAATAAAGTCTGACACACAGCAGTTTGTGGCCTAACCACAGGAGCCTTCCACTGAAGACTGACAGGAAGTCAGCCTGTGATGAAATCAGCTCAATAAAATGTGTGAAATGTATTAACATGATGATGATGATGTTTTAAGAATGTAATAAGGATGATGAATAATTAACGATTGCTGAGTACACCCCTCAACTTTTAGTAAATATGTGATTCTATGTTTTCATGTGACAACACTGACAAAATAGTAGTGAGCGTCAGCTTGTATAACAGTGTAAAGTAGTAGGCGTCAGCTTGTGAAACACTGTAAAGTAGTGAGCGTTAGCTTGTATGACAGTGTAAAGTAGTGAGTGTACAGCTTGTGAAACAATGTAAAGTAGTGAGCGTACAGCTTGTAGTGTAAAGTAGTGAGTGTACAGCTTGTATAACAGTGTAAAGTAGTGAGCGTGCAGCTTGTAGTGTAAAGTAGTGAGTGTACAGCTTGTATAACAGTGTAAAGTAGTGAGCGTGCAGCTTGTGAAACAGTGTAAAGTAGTGAGCGTACAGCTTGTATAACAGTGTAAAGTAGTGAGCGTTGCAGCTTGTATAACAGTGTAAAGTAGTGAGTGTACAGCTTGTATAACAGTGTAAAGTAGTGAGCGTACAGCTTGTATAACAGTGTAAAGTAGTGAGCGTACAGCTTGTATAACAGTGTAAAGTAGTGAATGTACAGCTTGTATAAGAGTGTAAAGTAGTGAGTATACAGCTTGTATAACAGTGTAAAGTAGTGAGCGTGCAGCTTGTATAACAGTGTAAAGTAGTGAGTGTACAGCTTGTATAACAGTGTAAAGTAGTGAGCGTGCAGCTTGTATAACAGTGTAAAGTAGTGAGCGTACAGCTTGTACAACAAGTTAAATATGGTGTGCCTCAGGGGTCGGTCTTAGGACCCATTTTGTTTTCCTTGTATCTGCTTCCCCTTGGACATATTATCCATAAACATGGCATTTCTTTTCATATTTATGCTGATGACACACAAATATACTTGCCCGTCAGATCCACAGACCCTGGAATGCTGAGTTCACTTAACAACTGCCTTTGTGAAGTTAAAAAATGGATGTCAAATAATTTCCTCCAGCTGAACTCAGACAAAACAGAAATCCTGGTCATCGGGTCCCAGCAGATGGCAAATCAAATACTGCCATCTGCTGGTTCCCTAGTAAATCACATTAAGCCTGTGGCAAAGAACCTTGGTGTTTGGTTTGATAGTAATTTAAATTTCGAGCAGCACACCACAAAGCTTGTTCAATCATGTTTTTATCAACTTAGAAATATAGCTAAAATTCGATCTATGTTAACTTTTAAGGACACCGAGACCATTTTACACG
>NW_025744321.1:0-32437 GCF_021292245.1 Micropterus dolomieu
GGGGGGGGGGGGGGGGGGGGGGGGGGGTGAGGGTGTGTATGCATGTGTAATGTATATTTAAAACATTTGCCATTTGATGATGAAAACAAACCCTGGCACATTAGCATGGAGAATTTCCCAGCTCCGCACGCAAACTTAGAGCAGGGGAGGGCCCTAGTGTGTGTGTGTGTGTGTGTGTGTGTGTGTGTGTGTTGCTCTGGGTGAAGCCGGCAGCTGTTAAAATTCAGTCTAACAGTGCTTTCCCTGAAACATGGCAATTTAAACACGATCCTCAGGGACAGAAACAAAGTCTGACACTTCTCTTCACCACCTCTTTCTGTCATTTTCTCTCTTTGTTGGCTTTTATTTCTCTCTCCTTCCTTTTTGTTATTTTTCCTATCGTTGCAAATATCCACTGTCGCCTCTGAGTTGTCCTTAAATCTGAATTTAACAACACCACAATATCTAACACTGCAGCCGGTAGTGTACTGTGCACAGAGCTCACTTTTCTCACTGCATTAGTCATGATGAGCTCCCGCACCTGATATGATCATCTGACTCGATCCCTTTGCTCTCTGTCATGTACCATCTTTAAGAGATCAAGCCATTGTGCCTGAGGAATAAGTCATTAGATCAGCGCTGAGTTAGTCCCTGAAAGGTCCAAAGGCTTGGTGCCTGTGGCTCCATTTCTAATAAGGATACACAAAACCTCTGTGATAGACAACATCCCTTTGACGATCCTTGCAGACAGATTAAAACTCTGGCAATAAAAAAGGCCATAAAAGAGGCAGTTGAAATGGAAGTGCTGAAAGGACTTTATTGTAAGCATTGAATGAATTTGAATTGTACATTTAGGAGTAAGTGCTGAGTGAAGTTGAAGTGTCAGTTAAAGTGAAAGTGCTGAAAGGAGTTATCAGTTGAAGTGTAGGAGATAACTATGACTAGATGTGTCAGTTAAAGTGAACGTCTAAAAGAAATTAGTGCCAGCTCAAGTGTATAAATTGGAAGATTATGTCAGTTGAAGTGTCAGATGAAAGCAGTTGCAGTAAATCTGCAAAAGAGCTGAGCAAGGGTTAAAAGTGTAAGCACACTGGAAGAAGTTAAAATGTCAGTATGGTGGAGATGAAAGGGAAGAGTTGAAAAAACTATTTAAAACCCACGCTAGCAAATCTCTGATAGCCTTTAAAGGATGTGTAAGATTGAGTTAGAGCTGCAGCAGGCAACATGGTTTTATTTTAGTTGATGTATTATTATTATTATGTTACTCCTATATTTGCTTTTAATAAAATTAACATCACAGTAGGGATTAGTATAATGCTTGATAATGGGTTAGTCAAATTTCCTATTTCCAAGGTGTGTGATGAGATGACTTCACCACATCCACACAATACCATTAACAGCTAAACAAACTCACCTCAAGAAAAGACAGTAACATAACTTTTAAAAATAGCATTCCTCTCCTCTATTATTCACTCACTACATCTTTTACTCTTTACTCTTTTTTCTTCCCTATTTTTCCAGTTGAAACTACAGTTCCAGCCACACAGAAAGCCTCAGAGATCTTTCACCATGAACACCCATCCAGTGAGCTGAGCTTTAGTGCTTGTGATGTTAGTGAAAACCTCCAGTGGGGGCCAGCGATCCAGCAAGCAAACACACAGACACACAGACACACACACACACACACGTTAAAAAATGGAAACATTGGCTGGCAGACTTATCTTTGAGGGAACTTTATCAGTTGAATTAACCAGTTTCAACACATTTATATATGAAAGAAACACGTCTAAATCAATAGTGTCTTGATACTTTTTTGAAGTGTAAGTGTAAATCATCAAATTCCAGTTTTTCCTCATGGACTTTAACTGTGTGATGAAATTTTCAAGTGAGGTTGATACATTATGGACACGAGATGAAATCTTTGCCTTGCCCATAATTTTTGCACTGCGCGCGCGCGCACACACACACACACACACACACACACACACCATTAGGGCCATGTCACGGTTGTGTTTACTGTTGAACACTTAAGAACCTGAACCTTACTCCTGGCTAACAAATAATGCCTGGGGGGATGAAGCCTGAGCCAAGCACAAGTCACGCAACTGCCTGTCTCCCTCTCTTTCCCCCCCCCCCCCCCCCCAGGATACCTCGCTGCCTGGATGAGACATTTGCCCCTGCAGAGTTGTTCCTCTTTAACAATGTGCCTGGACGCTGTCAAGTCAGAGACCATCCTGCTGCTGATAACTGATGTTTGGCTTGACTTTGAGTCTTTGTGGTGCCCAAGTAAAAGTGGAAGTGTGATAAGGAAGGATTGTCTTTACCCTCTCTCCCTATTGCTGTACCTCCGCTTGTGTCTCTCGCCATCCTAAAAATATTTTGTCAGGCTCACTCATTCGTTCATAATTCGGAAGAGAGCAGGAGTTCACTCAGAGTTCAGACTGCTCTGGGTGCTCAGAGAGCAGCATAGGCCTGCCAGCCAATAAAAAACACATAAACCCTTTCTCATCACATTCTGTAGTCCGCTTTAATTAGCCCGTACTAATGTCTTCTCTCACTGAAATACATGTTTTTTTACATTTTGGATATTTTGGATCAGTATCAGGTAAATTGTATAGTGAATTTACAACTCTCTCCATCTGAGACTTAAAAAAGGACCACCCCACCCCACACAAAACCTTCTTCAAATAATCCTAACTTTAACTGACATGATCTGAGGAGCTATTTTTACTTAGGCGAGTTACGTGCTCTTGTTTTCCCATATCAAATGCTGATGAAAGGGGACCTCATCTGGCTGAAGGTACTTAGCGTATTGAGCTGTATCGGGTCAGATGCCACCTTTGGTTAGTGATCTTTCCAACCGCATGGAAACCTATCGATTTACATTAGGGAACAACAGCAGGGGCCGGGCCTGGCCACTGTTGCACACCGAAGCATGCTGCAATTATGATAAATGGAGGTGACAGTCAAAACAAGCAGTTAGATGTACAGTACGCTCAGCCAGCCAGAATGCAGACACAACTTGATGACATGTAGAATACGTGTAACTCATTCCACACGAGTAGCTGTCTTCAGAGAGCAAACACAATCCCAATTCTCCTCAGAAATATCGCATATAAAATGCTTGTTAGAGTCCAGGATCATGATGCATTCAGGTGTGGTTTCAGATTGTGGGTCCTAAGCACTAAACAGTTAAGTTAAACTTTATGTCAGACAACAGTGTGGAGAGACAAACACGACCCAGAGAGCACTGAGCGAGGTTATCGACAGAGTTTGTAATATTTAGTTGTCACTTTCTTATGATTTCTTCCTTTCACACCAAGACTTTGCTGATTAATTATTCGAGATGTTGATCTGCATTGTGCCAGAGCAGCAGTGTCACTGAGTTTATCAGCCACTGTGAATAGCCTCTGCATTTGCTCAGTTTAGCCATCAGCAGATCACATTACTGACACCAGTGAACTTTTTATGCGGGTGGCCAGGTTAAATTGGTTGTGCTGTAGCTAATAGGCCTTGGGTGCCCACTGGGAGGAAACAGGTGGCCATTTGAGCAAGGATAACGGCCAACGTTCGGTTCAGGGGAGTGAATCTTTGTCATGTCACCAATTAGTTCACTGTGTATTGTCTCTTCAGCATGCAAATTGCACAACGGAGGGACAAAGACAAGCTTGACAATAAGAAAGTCTGATTCTTGGATACTGCTATTGATTGGTTACTTCTACAATGCTACGTTGTTCATATACATTCCAGCGCTGTTGCAAAATGGATTCCATTTTCTCAAATTTAGTTATCCCACAATAAACTGTCGCAAAACTTTTTCCTAAACTCATGAAGCTGATTCTGTGCAGAAGTGCCTGCAAAAACAAACACACAAAAGAGTGTTCTGAGGCTTAATGAGTTATCAAATGGCAGTACTAAATCTCTAAGCCATACTGCATGTTGTTTGCATGGAGATCAACAAAGTCTGTTCGTTATGTGGGGGGGTGAACATAAATTGGCAATATGAAATTGCTTGTTCTAAGCCAAAAGTGGTGAATTTGGGGTTAAGCATGCTCGAGTGGCATGCTGAAAAATATAGCACAGCTACACAGCACACTAATACCAGATAACAAATGTTGAAGTAAAAAAATATGTCTGCCAATATCATTACCATTCAAAAACTGTAGACCACACCATATGAGCTTAAAATATACTTGACATCAGAGCAGCATGTGAGATTTCTGATCGAATGCCATGATTTTATAAACTATGTAAAACAACAGCTGGGATTTGTCAGCGTGTTTGTAGCACCACTGCATGCTTAAAGTGCTTCCATAATATAATTATCAACTTAAAGTCCGGGGGCTTCAGTGCGCTTGTTGCTTTGCTCCTAGTCTCTCTGTGCTCTGTGCAGGCAGCGCAGCGCGCTAGGCGGTAGCTGTGGCAGTAATTACACAAGACAGCTTCCAACAATAGTGTTGGGCCAACAAAGGCTTCTGCTCCCGCTGCATGAGTCCTGGCTGTCTATTCACACTCACTCAAACTCAAACACACACTCTACCCGTCTGTTCGCACACATACACTTTCACACAAACACGCCTCCCATTGCTGCATTGTCGCCACTAGCTGTTAGAGTTAGCGTCTAACGGGGCCCCCCTTGGCACTGATTTGAGTAATTCACTTATGGCCTTTTGTGATACCAGGGGGCCCCCAGGCCAACAGAGTTCAACTCCACTCAAGCGAGTTCAGTGTCTGTGGCACAAGAGACCAAGCAGGGACAAAGCCAGTGTCATGCCTTTGATTTAAGCAAGTAATAGGTTAGCTGTAAGGATCCTAAATGCATAAGGCGGCTTCCCCATTCATGGTTCTCAACACATACAAGGAATTAGCATGGCTGGCCTGTCATACTAGTTAACAGCTATTGTGTGGCTGATTGGTGGCAAACACACATGCAAGGGGGTGGGCAAGTGAGGCAACATGCAATTAATGTGCAATTTAGCAAGGAATCATTAGGCGAGTAATAGCTATGTTAGCTGAAACAAAAGAAATATAACAACATTTTAATTGAACAATTTACAAGCAAGTAGAACCAGTGTGAACGGAATGTAGGGATAACGCAATAAAAATGGTCTGATCCCACCTCAAGCAGCTGATTTGCTAACTTAAATAATTATATAAGTGTGACTTTGACAATGATTTAAATATTGTTTCAAAGACGTTCCACTAAAAATCACTGGGTCAAAATTGACCCACATATTAGGTCAATATACGTAATTCTGGGTTAACTTGACCCAGTACCCAAAGTATTCTGCTACATTGACCCAATCAGTATTGATTTTTAGTATGAAAATGATCAAATTTAAAGATGTTTAATTTTGCACAAAGAAATGTCTTAAATTAAAAAAACGTAGTAGTATATGAACCTGTTTCTGTCCAACCTTATTCAAAACAAATGACCAGGGATTTTGCATGCCAAAATAAAGGAAAGGAATGATAAGACTGAGCACTGGCATTAGGCTAGTCAAAACACTGAGAACACATTAACATTTACACTGGAAATGTATTAAGCGGCCATACATCTACCTTTGTATATAGAACTCGTAGCACGGAATTACAGACATCGCATGTGGAGGAAAGAGGAAGGAGAAAAGCCTGAGCACTGGCATTTAGCCTGATCACGCACTGTTCATGAAGCACATGGAGATGAGAGGTGATTTTCTTTCACAGAGGTCAGTGAAACAAACAGAAGGGCAGAACCCCATAGGGGGGAAGACTGGAAAAGGAGGAGGAGGAGGAGGAGGAGGAGGAGAGTGACAGCAATGTTTGTCATGGTCAAAGAAAAGTATAAAGAAAGAAGGAATGAGATAAAAGATAAATGGTTAACAAAATACAGTGAAAAAGAAAATCTGTACCCTCATTTGATAATAATCACACATAAGAGCAAATTTCCTCTGCTTCAGTAGCATGCATGCACACACAGATTGTGTTTCATTAACTCTCTGGATGCTTCTAAACACACTTTACACTATATCAGATCTTACAAGGGTATAATGTATATGTCTAGTAATGTGAAGTGAAGATGTCGTGCCACCAACACCAGAACAGGCCAGTCTGTTTGTCTTCAGGCTTGTTGTGACATATGACGTTTAACTGGTATGATGGGCTGAAGTTCTTGCACTCTTTGGGCTTTGATGCATTGCGTGCTGGAGGAATGTGCAATCGTCCAGCGCAACTAAGGCCTTAAGAAATCAGCGAGTATGCACTGATACTAATTACACCAAGAATTTTAACAGATTCCTAGTGATTTCTAGCTCCTCTAATGCTGTGATTGGGTCAAACAAAAAGGGTTAATGAAAAGGTCAAAGAGTTTAACCTTCAGTGAGTTTAAGTGTTCACTTCATAAAAGGTATAGATAGATGTAACACATGGGTTAATGAGTTGTGCAGTCAAGTGCTCAGTCTATATTTAAAACCTGGGAGCATATGATTCTAGATGCCACAGGTCAACCTGAATACGTTCCTTAAAGGAACCCAAATTATTTTGATTCTCGTGAAATGGTCAGTGAACAAGTGTCTACAGCAATGCTAGTGCTTTGAGCTAAATGCTAACATCAGCATTCTAACTTACCAAAGCTGGTAGAGTATACGCTTTACCATGTTCAAATCTTTGTTTATCGCGCTAGCATGCTAACATTTTCTTATTACCACTAAACACGAAGCGCAGCTGAGGCTGATAAGAATATCATTAGTCATAATCATTAGTATTTGACAAATAAATAATTTGGCCTGATGATGGGGCTAGAAAAAATGTCATGAGATCACTAAAAGGTGCATCTGACTTCATGCTGCGCTGCGCAGAGCTGACTTAATGTGATGCATGCTGGTCTTAAAATAAGGCATGCTGGTTAGAAATTGTGTCCGACTTTCGCTGACGCTGCAAAACGTCAATATGTCACATGACATTAAAACCTTGCAGGAGCAAGGCGCCTGCAGGCGCTGAGTCTGGCGGCCACAGTTTGCTGAGATCAATGACTGATCTTGCGACATTTTCTTTGCAAATGCCGCGAGATCATTCATTGATCACAGCTCACAGTAAGCTCAAGCAGGTAGATAGTGTCCAACTGGACAGTGCCGTTTTTATTCCCCACCCCTACAGTCGCATGCAGCTCACGTTACACTATCAATGAACACAATGATTGTCTGTACCACATTTCATAGCAATCCCTCCAATAGAGATATTTCAGTCTGGTGGACCGAGGAAGAGAGACCAACCAATCAGAGCTACGCTACTTGTGTGGTTAAAAACACTGTAAAATATATATGCATTTTCTGCATTTCCAACATTTTGTGGCATTTTAGTGTTGTGAGCATGAAAAGGACACTGCAGCATAATTGCCACAACGTGGGTTTTGGTGTAAAACCGGCATTCAGCAAGTGCATAGTCATGAAATCTGTTAAAAAACTAATAAGTGTGAACTAATAAGTGTGCTAACTCTACCTTCTATCCAAACGTGCAGTGTACATGAATATTTAAACAGTGGTTCTTAAGTTAACTAACTCAGCAAGAAAGCGATTAAGCATGTTACCTAAAATGTCGAACTAGAGCTTTATACAGTATATGATATACAAAAGATGGCTGATTGAACTATGAGTTTAGGGTATCGATCTGTACAGATGTAGACTTTAGGAGTCTAAGAAAATTTGAACAATCGGCCAATACTATCTCCTTGCAAGAACAACTGTGGTCAGTTCACTGTAGTAGTTCAGTTCAATGAATTGACCACATCTCGACCTTTCTATTGGTAAACCTTTTCACTTCATTTATAGTCCATGTGGCTTACTGATTTGTCTTGGCCTCTTCCCTACCGCCTTGTCTGCCTTTGGGTTGCTGAGTATAGGGAAGAAAAAAATGTGGGGTCACTGAGAGTTTAGTAAACACAAAGTCTGTCTATAATGTGACCTGATCCACATTTTTACCCCTGAGCAAAGACAATTCAGAAACAGCTATCACGCTGTAGCACTTCCCTCTCTGGGAAATTGAATGGTCTGCGTTAGTACAGACTCGATTTGATACAGATTTTACATGAAAGGGATTAACCCAAATATTCAGGGAGAGGGCGCTTACATCCATAAAGGTCTCTTAAAATTTGTAGATGAGAGAATAAGGACTCTAGACTGATTGTTTTGTCCAGTTCCCTCCTTCCTCTATTGCACGATGATGGGTTAGTTACAAAACCATCTCCTGTCTGCTGGCTGACGTCACAAGTGGCGTATGCCTGGCGTGAGTGTCTGTTGGCTCTGTGGCCTTTCTCTTCCTCTTTTATTATAGCTCAGCAAGCATTCAGAAGCAGACAACACATACTGAAACTGGCTGGCACACGTTTGGAGGTTAGCAACACAGATGCATGGTGTAGATCTAAACACTGATGGCTGTTGGGTTTTGTGTAGCAGTGAGTCAATACGAATGTCAAGTGACCATAGTTTGCATAGATCGGGACACTTGCACTTGCAGTCTCCCATTACATTGTGTGTGTCTATGTATTTGTGTTCCCATACCTTGTCAACGCCCTGAGTGGACTGACAGCTATGAGGGAAGGTGGGGCTTCCAGAAACATACACTTATAAATATACTTCACTGTGATGTGGATACATTTACACCACAAGCATTTATATTTGGGGCGCGAGATTTGTGTGTGTGTGTTTAAAGGATTTTCTGTTGTTAATGGTTAAAGTAACAAGGTTGACAGCAGAAACACTTTCCATTAATTTTATAAAAAATTTGCCTTAGCCTGCTATACATGTATATCAAATGTCAAAGTCATCATCTTTGGTGTCCCGCTAAAAGTTGATTATCAGCATTAGCAAAGATGTAAAAACTCAACCTCAAATCAATAGCCGAGCAACCAGTTGCATTTCAAAGTGTACAAATGTGCTATTTAACTGAAAGATAATATTTTGCAACTGACACATATGATCAATTTTAGATATAATATGCGCAATATTCGAAAGGAAGACTTTTTAAACCCAATTGACAGTGGTGACAGCTGTCACTTCGCTAAATAGGCCAAAATGCTATAAGGCAAAAACAGTTAAAAGAATGACTATAGCATACAATGACAGGGTAAAACAGGCAAAATACAGATGTTAATAGCCAAACAAGAGGCATGAATGTTGATCTAAAATCAAAACAAATCTTCTGGCCATGAGGGTAAGATACTTTCACTTGTCTATAATGTCTAATAGTTTTAAAGTGTCTTGAAACAAGCAACAATAAGGCAGGCAACATTGAATACAGAAAATAAAAAATCACTACTGCAAAAGAAGAAAAGAAAGTTGAAACTTAATGTTTCTCCAGAGTCAAAGAAATCGCACCTTTTATATAAGCTTTATATAAGTTTAGACACTAAACTTATATTAAGTCCATCAATCAACTTTAATTTAACTTTACTCTGTCGTTGTAATTGGGGGAATGGCTTAAAAAATGACAAGTGGAAGAACATAAAAAATAACACATGCAAACAATAGAAAGCAACGTAGTTTGGAGGTCCACAAGAACATATTCCTGTGAGTCAACACCGCGGGTGGAGAAGCTGGAGTGCTGGAAGAAATGAAAGATACATTGATTGTATGTGATGCCAAGAACTGACGATGAAGAGGGAGAGAGATGGATACCGCCAATGAGAAATAATTATGGATTAGTGCCAATGGGTGTGACGGGGAATCTGATCGCCGTGCCACAGGGGTCAAGACCTGAGATGGTGACAGATGCCGTCAAAATAAGGCTCTTTCGCGCCTCATCAAAGAACCAGAGTCAAAATAGCCACCATGACAAATACACAGTAACACACACACTTAGCAGACAAACCCAACGTTCATACTTAGAACACATTTTACAGTAGCTGTCGGGGTTTGATGTCTATATCCAGGAAAAATCTATGCAGCACCATGCTCTGTTCCAAAGACAAAAACTACGGGTACAGGTGTTGCTGAGGTATTGCTTCAGCAGTAGTTGTTTAAGAGAGTGTGATTGCTAGCCGACACATTTCCAGTTGTTCTGTTGTTCTGGGGAATAGGGTCTGTCCTTTATTATGTGGTCTCCTGGTCCTCTGCCTTATAACTGCCTCCTGACTCTCATCACAAGCCCCGTTGACTTCTGTTCTTGTCAGAACTAGTTTCAGTTCATATTAGTCCAGGAATACAGGATAAGGGAGAAACGAGGAGGAAAGAAACGTGATTGAAGAGAGTAGAGGTGCTTGTCACATTTCCTTGATTCATGTTCTGAATCAAAGTAATGACTCCTCATCAGTTACTTTATTTTACAAGATATCATGATTGCTTTTGTGTCACGGACATACAAAAAAATCAACCCCCTTCAGCAACTAAATAATTCAAATTAATTAAAAATAGGAATATTCCCTTAAAGATCTGACTTTAATCACCTGATCCCTTTTGAAAGTAAGGTCATAACTTGATAATATTTTCAAAACAAAGCTTCTGGTTTCAAATAATGAGATAAAAAGCAGTGAAACACAGCTGTGCAAAACAGACTCCAAAAAAAATACACACACACCCACACCCACACACACACACACACACACACACACACACACACACGCACACACACCAAAGGCAATCGGGGCAGAAAGACAAAGGAGGAGGGATAGTTAATCCTTAGGGTAAATATTTAACAAGCTCAGCAATTACAGTGAAGGCAGAGCCCTAACATGGAAGAGAAGGGAATTACAGCCTGCTGACTGTCAACACACACACACACACACACACACACACACACACACAGACGGACCTACTCGCTTGAGGAACTGCCCAAAAATGCTGAAATTATAGATATCCTGACCTAAAATAAAAATGTTACGAAAAACACAGGACAAAGAGTTCCACACTGCCTGTAGGCCCTGAATTGATGATTTGGATTTTTGTATTATTATCATTATTTTTTTAAGGGGTGGTAGGCCCTCTGGACTGGCCCATTTTCACTGGCTCGGTATGCTTTACCTTTGCCATTGCATACTTAAATGTGATTATATGCATTTCCATTGTGTCATCTCATCTGGATATACCTGTGTACCACTATACCCTTTTGCATAGAAAGGAAGTAGTGAACAGCGTGTCCATGATTAAGTCTTAGGTCTGCAGGTGTATGATGAGGTCCATACATTAGTCAGTCCAAAATAAAATACACATGTTTAACTTAATAATATATTTATTAATATATTTCAGATATATTTATCTTATATCCAAATATATTTCCATGTCAGGTTTCCTTGTGAAAAAATATTTTTATTGCACCCTGCAGGAAGATAGAATAAAATTCCATAAACAGGAAAACTAGTTTTCATCAATCAATGTCAAAGTGCATCATTGAGCACAAAAACACAGTTTTTTGCTTGTGAGGCATTTGAAATAGAGCATGCAATCATCTCAGTCATATATCAGTCGAAAATCTCATTGTGCCACTAAACACATCTCAGATGAATTTCATGGAATGATGATGATGATGAATAAGGAAAACTAACTGAAGTGAATCTCTGTCTGATGTCACTTTTTATTTACACATAGACACATGGAGGTGCGCGGACACATGCGGCCTACTGGATTTTCTTCTTCTCCTCCCCTCAAAATCTTCCATAACTGTCTTCATAATGGTATAAATTCAATCAGTAAATCTATATTATGAAAAAACAAAACAAATGGTAAGGTCGAACCTGTAGCTACATCCCTTACCCACTTAATCACAACTAACTGACATCATTCATGACTGGGTAGCAACTTCACACAGTCCCCCCAGTGGATGAAAAGGAGAACTGCAACAGTATAAGTGAAACAAATCTTCATTCTTCTTCTATAAAACAGTTTCTAAATGCAAAACAAAACTTAAGGTCGCAGGTTTTGTGGTTTCATAGCATGTTTTCAGTGAGTGACTCACCGTTCAAAACGGAAGAAAAAAAAGAGAGACGATTATGACTGTTGTTCTAAACCACAGGAAGGATGTGGATATGTAGTTGCTGTTCATCTTAGATTTATCTGGAAAAGCTCTGGCCACACTCCATGTTTAAATATCAGTGGAAAAACTGCAACTGTGAAAGACAAGTGAGTTGACCAAAGAGGGGTAGAGGGGCAGGGATTGCAGATGTAGGCTATACAGAACCAAAACCCAACCAAATCCCTCATGTTGCACTCAGATTAATCTCATTACTGTAGCATCAAAAGACAGCTAAGCCGGCCACTGATAACAAGGCATCCAGCAGAGGTGGAGCAAACAAATCTGAGGCTTTAGCATTAATGCATGTTCAAAGAGTTCAAGATCCTAAAATAATTCATGACAAATGCCACTGTTACTGTTAATATTAGTGCCTAAAAACTTAATGTAACTTTATAAGGTGATCTCAGTGAGCTATTAGCACTGTCGGCAATATAACGCCACATTTTCCAAAACACCTTTCAACACATTTAGCAGTTTCACACATATGACTGAACCTTCTTCATTTTCCAATTAAGAGGGCTCTTCACAGGTCTCACTTGGCATTGACACTCCTCCTCAGCATCACTCTTCACTGAGGCAGCGGTTAGTGTCTTTATGTCTGTCTTATCCCTTATCCAGGAAAGGCACCTTTAATAAGTCTGATTAGTACCTGTGCTGCAACTTTGCTTGATGGCTAAGCTAAATGAGCATTAAGGGTAAAACAAGTGAGCGTGTGTGTGTGTAAAGTTGAATGACTGTGGCCAACAGGATGCCAGCTGATGGGTGCCATGCCAAACCGAGGCAGCGGATGATGAAGATTAAGGGTACTGCAAGGATCAGAGTCGGAGATGGGGAAAGAGAAGGGGGCCTATGTGTCAAAGAGGAGAAACCTTCAGCCAGTCAGAACGTTACAAATCCCTTGCCAACTTCTCCGAGAAAACAGCTTTCGAAGAGGACTTTCTTTCAGCCCCCAGACTAGGAAGGCGGTGAGCCTCACAGGACCTCTCTGCTGCGTCCTCTCCATTGACTCCCCCTCTACACACACACACACACACACTTTCTTTCAACCATTTCCCTGGCAAGACAGAGGGAAGATACTTATTTGTATCTCCTTAATAAAAAAACTACCTCTTGTCTGGAGCTGTCATATCCAGCTGTGCCTGTGTTGACAAGGCAGCCGTCGAGGCCACCGGCAACAAAATACGTTCTGAAGTGGCCCATGAATATTTGAAGTGGATTACGAAGCAACATGAGGAGAGGAAGGGAGGCGTTCAGTGGATGGTGGGAGGGTTGGAAAACATGAGCGGGCCTCGATATGACTTTTAATTACATGTTACGTGTGACAAGACACAAAGGGGTGGTACGGATACGGGGTGGGTGAACTGACATACAATGCCTCGTATCTACAGTGATGCCGGCCACCTTCTTCAAATCATCCTAAATAATCCTCACTTGTTTAATAAAATGTCAACTATAAAACACATCTTAAAAGAAAGACGGCAACACAGAAGAATAAGACAATCTCTCTTCACAATATCATTTAATGGACACAAGTGTTTCCTAAAAGACAATCTATCCAGATAACACAGAAGCGTACACCTCCTATAATGCAACGCTGTGCTGTTTCTTTGCACTGAGCAGTCTCAGGTAGTATCTCTTATCTCAGTTCATGTCATCAAACCTCTAGGGGATTCTTACTTGTGAGGCCTATAGAAAACGTTCATGGGTTATTCCAACACTCTATGAGATGACTATACATTAAGGGTGTCCCCCTGATGCACTACTGGCAAATGATAGAAAGAGTGCAGATAGAAGCAGGTTAATATACTGTGAATAATCCCTTTCTGTATCAGCCACTCAGCTGTCTTTCACCAGCACAAGAGTTTATCAGCTTCTAAAAGTTACATGGAATATCTTTAAAGTGACAATTTCCAAAATATATCTTTTCTATTTAAACTTAAACTTATGGGGCTATTGCTACTAAAAATACATTATTACCACTATTAATAATATGCATACTCGTGTAGCATATTATCTTAGAATCAGTTTAAACAGTTGTTACAGGCTTTCCATAGTCTACCAGCATATTAGTGGATCAGTTTTATAATACATATGTATCAGTGGTGGACAAAATTGACCTATACGCCAATTCACAGCAGCAGATATCCCATTATCAACCCCAGATACTGGTCTAATCCATATCAACTCTGTAACTCCCTGTGCTCTCATTGACCAAAACACATACACAAATAAACCAAACACCCCAGCTCCTCTTTCGACCTCCTTTACCTTGGAAGAAACTCTTGACGCGGAGGTAGGAAACTGCAAGGCGCAGCACGGACAGCTTGTCCAGCTTGGAGATGACATCCGGGGGGAATGGCAGCAGGCTGGCCAGCCGGTCCAGCTCAGCATTCAGCCTGTCTCTGTGCCGCTTGGACGGGTTAGTTTTCTCATTGGTAGAAGACGGCTTCCTGATGATGAGACGTACAGAGGGCAGAGACATGGGCATCAGGAGTAGTGTGTGTGGATAGATTTGTGAGAATCAGAAATCGTGCATTCAGCTGTAAAATGCGAATCATTTTAGCTAAACAGCCACAGCTAAATCATGTGTTGTTTTTTTTCCTCACCACACACATACTCGACTACACCGAGAACCGAGAACTTGAACAGGCGGTAGGTGACAGCAGCACACGGAAAAGAATAAATTTGTTTAAAGTCACTTGTTGGAGCCATGCTACTGTTCGTGGCAAAGTCAGTTTAAAACTCATACCCACTGCAGTACATGACAAGCCTACAGGACCCCTAATGGTCTTGGTAAATTCTAAACTCAGACTAAGATCCTGTATTTAAGCTTACCACAAAAACTTCCAAACACTCATTTCAACACATTTTCTGGGGAGAAAGAGGAGCAACGTCTAATTCATAAGACTGTTTATTGTATGACTTTCTGTCAGTGTGAAAAGATGGCACCAGACTTTCGAAGGAAGAATTGGTTTGAATGTATTTTTCAGAAATAGTTTGCAATAAATACCTGTCAGTTCTGCTTAATATTTGTTCCTCATTATAATGATATAAACAAACAGGATCATGCTTTGCCTGACATTTTGGTTAAGTATGGCAAGCGCCGCACCTTCCCTTCCCACGAAGAGACATCTGACCAAATAAATCACACTCTGCACAAGTCCCTCTCGCTTTGAATTTTGAGTTTTTCGAGTTTCTCTCCCTGCAACAGACCTTTCCATGCTGACAGAAATCCTGTAGGTGTACATTAAAGTAATATATCTGTATTTACTAAAATCCTCTGTGGCTGTTCTATTCGTCTTTGCAAATTCTGATTTTAAAGGTATTAGACATACTGGATTATCTTTTTCAGTGCCACAGAGAATGTAAAATGCTCCTCCGGCACAGAGTTGTTTGTGTATTTTAGGTGTACCACAGCTTTACCGGCTGAATTTAACATGATCCGCATATGTAATGGTCAGCTCCAATTACCACAGCTGAGAGATTCTGTTCATCTCCACAGAGACAAAATACTTTCACATGAATCCTTCAACTTTGTTTTAAATTCTGATCTGAATGTTCAGCTCAGCTAAAGTTTACTTCACTTGTAAGTTCAGCAATTTTTATGAGGAATTAAAGGTAGGCCCTACCAAAACAATATAATTATTTTAATTTTAAACAGTGGATCAGTGGATAACTGAGGCGCTGAATTATAATTCAATTAACGTAAATAAAATACGTAGTGGCATAACACGCAGACTCGACTTAGAGGAAGTATATTTCTGTCTAGTGCACATACAGTGTTGATTTGATGTGGCAAATATTTCCTTTCAGATCAGCAGCAAAGGCAGGGCATAACATAAAAACTTTATAAATGCCACAGGCCTTGTTAAATTACCACTTCCTTCTTCAAAATCTTACATAACCTACATCCACTATTCATGACATCAGCTGACTCGATTATCCAAAAACAGTTCTCCTCCATACCAAAAACTATGGACACCTAAAACCCCATCATCCAAACACACTTTGACTCCTATGCCTGCCAGCAGTGCAAGAATTGCAAAGTTTTAAAAAAAATAACTCTATGCTTAAGTCACTCCACTACCAATTATAAGTGATCAAGAGGGAGGAAAATACACATAGTGTATAGTTTGCCCATCATTTACCTCAATTTATAGCTATTTGGACAAAGAAATATTAAGCTATAGTGATTGGTAAGAGGCTTCTAATTAGCCTAAATAATCACTTAATAATAGCCAATTATTAGCGCTATTACTATAGGCTATTATCAAATGATTATGATTATAACACAATATTAGAACTGGAAGTCCAACTGGGGCTAACACCGTTATTTTCACACCTTCATGTTGCTGCCTCTCAGTAACGTCCTGTAATTCATTCCAATTTAGCTACTCTTTAATGTGCCAAATCATAAGGTTGATAGTGAAGCAAAAAAGAAGAAGCACATACTAAATGTGCAACCATTTACACTGATTTAACACATGTAACATATTCAGCAGCGCTCCTTAACTGTTTTTGGACGGGCTTCCTCCTCTTTCTGCCCGCATACATGCAGTCTCCCGGAGGGATCATGATCTTGCGCCCCGTGGAGGTAACAGGTGCGCTGCGGGTGAGACACAGAGGACGTTAACTAACAACACTAGAGAGAAACGCAACGCATGTAAGACAGTGAGCATTAAAACCAGACAGAAAATTAAAATTAAAGTAAAAGTAATCCCAATTAAGCTGTAGTTCAAATTTAGACAACAGAGTCTGTGAATTAGCTAAGTAGGCTATTAAGACGTAGGCCTATGGCATATGAAAGCTTAATAGTTCACTAACAACGCCAATAGTTAAGCTACACAATAAAATAACACACTTATCGTTTTTATCTAAACAATTTATCTCATCAAAATGATGAAATACAGAAGACATGTTCGACCTACGAATAGCCTATAGGCTAAACTATGAAATAATAATATTATTAAAATCACAAACGTCAAAAAATAAAATCACAAACCCAAAATCTCGGTGGATATCAGTTAATTCCAGTATAGTGTTGGTTGTTCACATTCACTTTAAGAGCAGAAAAAAAAGAGATGCGTCTCCCTGGGTGCACCGACTCGGTAATGCCAAATGGTAAATCCAAGGGAAATAAAATAAATTGGAGAGGTCCTGTGCGAGCTCCGAGCTGATGTTTTCATCAGCTTTAGACTGCTCGGGGCAGATGTTGGCTGATGCTTTATACCCAATTGAGTCGCCTTCACTTCCTCGCGTTTCAGGTGGCGGATTCCTCTGAATGACATCTCGAGCTCTTCGCACGCAACTCTCTGCCTCACAAACAGACCTCGAGCACACACACACACACACACACACACACACCGGCTTAGCCTATGCGGCTTTCAAGTACTGTCTGCTTATGGGAATTACGACATTTCCATTTTTATTTGGCTTCCAAATTTGTGGTTTTGCTTTTATAAATAGCCTAATAGGCTACAAACCACACGACTCGATTCTTACTGTGGCTGTTTTATTTTTTGCATACTTTGATAAGCACTAAGCAGCATTAAGAAAATGCCTGTCTACAGGCACTTTCTCTTTATTCTGTGGCTACACCTTTTGTTTGGCTTCCGAAAAACATAAAATAAAAACGCCACTGAAAATACCTTATTTTAATAGAGTGCTGTTTCTATTAAGGAAGGACCTATTTTAGACCTATGCATTTTCGACTTAAATCGTTTTAATGTGTAACAAATTTTTATATTTACGAGGAGTGCTTGAAAGTAGCAATAGCCCCAAACCGACCCGAGCCTGCTGCCGCGCGCAGCACAACGCATTTTCTGAGCGGCGCGAGGGGAGGGATCACACGCGAAGGGCAGCAGTGGCGCAAATCTCCAGATTCACACTGAAGCTATCCGCGGTCGACGGCACACACGGACCAGAAGGTTTTACCACAGCGGCCCGTTAAAGACAAACACACATTTTACAACGAAACGTGCTGTACTTGAATATAATACTGCGTTGGAAGGGACTGGGTTTCTTATAACGAATAATGAATTCAGCGGATGTAGCTTTCGCTTTCTGGGACAAGATTTGGCAGCTGCGTCAAGCTCGGAACAGATGCCAGCCTTAATCCGGAAATAAGATGTTTATTCCTTCAAAACAAAAGCATTAACGTGTCTCGGATCCTTTAGCCTACCCAATGTTCATCTGTAGGGTCTCTGGAATAAATTGTGACCCACTGTGAGTGTGAAAAGACTAATCAAGGTCTTAGTGATTCTATTTCTTGCAGACCAATTTTAGTGTAAGTTTGAATGCCGATTGATTATCGCATTCCTTTGAGTAGTCTGGACTATCTGTAACAACACTGCGAAATCCTCATGGATATCGTCGTATTTTGAATTGTATAACCGGAAGTGATATTACAATCGGATTAACATTACAGAGTTCGATTGCATTTCTGTAAAAATAATGGATACTGAATTTAATTATTCATTGATTACTTAAGCGATAAGACATCAGGAGACACCGTTTACTGTCTGTAGAAAATGGAGGCGTCTTGTTGCCTACTCTTGATTTGTTGCGGAGTTGCATGGATTGTGAATTTACATAGTAAGAAGAAACCAGAGTAGCCAAAATATTTTATTCTTTTATCGGTTAAAACTGATTTTAGTCATCAATAAAATCTGGTTGTCAAGTGAAATCAGGTAGGCCTAGTTGGTTATTTACAGCGCGTACTGTAGGCCTATGTAAATGGTCGATGATAACAAAAGCTTCAAATGGGACGTATTCAGTCTCGAGGCTGTGTTTGTAGGCTATTTTTACGTTTATATTTAAGGGTTATATTTGTATTCAGTGTTGCCGTTTTTAAAAAGGTTGCCTCAGACTGACTGCGGCAAGTAGTAGACTTTTTATACAGTCTAAGGCAGTAGACTATGTTTTCGTGTCGGAGAGCCATAGACAAAACCATTTGCTGCAAAATGCAAGCCTAAGTGGTTGAATGATCTTTGGATAAATGCAGGATAGGCCTACCATCTGCAGCTACAAATGCCTGCAAAAGTAAATGGACAAGGAAAAAAGGATGCAGACTGTTTAATACTGCTCTGGTATCAGAGAACAGCTTGTGTCACGCCATGGCAAGGTCCTTTAAAAATGCTCATGTGATTTCATACTAAATATGTAAGATGTTGTAAATAAAGAATGAAAGGCATTTCTAATCGGGTGTATTTAAATACGTCTTATAGATTGAAATACATGGCTGATCTATTCCCATCAAAATAACCTTCAAAATTGCTTTTCTGTGCTCTTTTCGTTTGTAAAGAAATTCATTCTATCCTATGTTAACTTTTGTTTTCATGGGTGCTTGTAAAACGTAATAACCTAATAAAGTTTGCCATTTTAATATAGTGTGTTTTGTCATTGACAACAGGAATATATGCACAGTAAGTACTTTGTAAGGCAGTATATATACTGTACCGCACCCTAGTGTACATATGCATGCACTACAAACAGTCCAGAATGCCCCTTGAGCACAGGTTGCTTATTGTGTATTTACATGTACTAAATCATGCAAGGGTATGGCTGAGATACACTTTTCTTCTTTAAATAAACATGACATAGTAGGGGAGAATTCCCCTTGGTGATGTTGTGCCACATGTGATTACACATACAACTATATAAATAAGAAAATACCCTTAATGGTGCGTGTATGCCTCAGTTGCTTGATTTCCCAATAAAATGAATATATCCAACATTAAATTACAAAAACAAAGGCAAACACATTGTGGCTGCCATATCATCTCTTTAGCACAGCACAAACAGAAAACAGAATGTAAACAATAGAGAAACATTTACTTAGAATATTAATTCATATAATAATAATATTAAACGTCGACTGGAGAGCCTAGAGTCATATGGCCACGATGTTGTGTTGTGATTTTGCTCCACCTTCAACCAATAAGATGATTTCCAAATATCATGCTGTTGTAAGTGTCTGTCAGGGGTGATGTTTATATTTGTTGTGACAGGTGCAGCTGAAGCAGTCCTAAGCCATTAAAGCTACAGGGAGCTTTGGTATCAGTGCAAATCCACTGGCAACACTATTCAAGCCACCTTCCAGATTGGCCCAGGCTTAAAGCTCTGCTAATGCTGCCAGGGCCGACCTTTGCACGCAACCCTGTGTGTGTGCGTGAATGCCTGTCAGTGTCCGCTGTGTATGTGCAGTGGCTTAATACACATTTCAGAATAATGACTACAGAGCCATATAGGACTTAGGACTTGAAAACCATCTGCCAGGTGCAGGAGTGTGGCTTTCATTGATTAAGACGTCTGTGTTAGCATCGGCGTGGGATTTCAGGAGACGTGTAGAGCTGTGACATGACATCTCTGAATCTAATGGACATTCATAATTGACAGGATGGTCAATATTGGAAAGACGACTTAAAACGTAATTAACACACAGTATAGCTAACAGTCTTGACCTTGTGCACAAAGAGGTGAATGCAGGTCACTAACCTTGTGACTGTGTGAGAAAATATGGTAAGATTTAAGTTGTTGGTGTAAATCTTGTCTATTTTTAACAATGGGCGGGGTAAACAGAGGTGATGACCTCCCCCACAGATGAAAGCATTCAGAAAGCAAGAGGAGAGTTCACAGTCTGGCAAGTGCTGCCTCAAAGCAGGAATGATGTTGTCTGGATTGTACAGCCAAGAGTATAATCCATGACAGCAGAGAGCTGTTAATGGACAAGACCAGCTCCAGAAGTCCTGTTAGGTCAGACACATGTTCTGACCCTTAGGACTTGCAGGGAATACACATATTCTAACATACAAAAACAATGGCAGTTTCAACTGTTCTGAATCAATAGTCAATTTTTTCTACACGTAACAAAACATTTTTGCAGTTTATTTTCAGTAGTTTTGTGCTCCAAATATGTATGATCTGCTGGTTACACACAACAAGGCGATATCACCCAGTGGAGCCAAATGCAAAAAAATAAACCTCAAACTCGTGCTTTGCAGTCACGTTTCCACCAGTCCCTGTATAAAAAACTGTGTCAATCGGTTTTGGAGGGAAAATTGTGTTTTGGGACTCTGTGGGGATAATCTTTTGTTGACATTTGGATTTGGGCTTTTCAAAAGTCATTTTGTGGTCACAAGGGTCAGATGGAGGTTGTCTTCCTCCTAGACTCCTCTCAATATCCATCCCATGTCTGTGGCTCTGTTTCTATCAGTTTTAGTGAGCGTGAAGTACACAGGAAAAGAGAGGGGGACAGAGAAACAGTTATAGGGCCACAGTGTTGTGTAACACCCAGGATGCTGGGAAACCCTAGGAGCAAAATGAGTCACTTTTGCACAAATGAATGTTGACAGTGGAATGCTAACGTAAAATCAGGCAGCAACTGTTTATTTTGACCTAGTTTACAGAAACAATACGCAAGGCTAGGATAGTTGTGCACACTGGCTATTGGATGTACTTTAGCTTTAATTAACAACTGTTTAAAATGTGTACAAGTGCTGACAGGTCTTCACTGAGGAAGAGGGCAAAGTGGGCAAACGGTGTAATGTGAGCAAGAGCATAAAAGGTGTAAAATGTGAGCTCACTGTGCTCAAAAGGAAAGCTCCAAAGGGGCTCTCCACTAAATCACAGAGTCTGAGAGACCAAGCATTACAGAACACACACACGCTGTAGTGAAGCCATTGCCCTAGGTGATGTAGATCTGAAAACCGCACTGGCTTGTACAGCCAGAGGCCAGTGCCCACAAAGTGAATTGCACGGTAATTGCACCCAAGCTTTGGCTAGACTCCCAAATGCTGGGAAAATCATCCATATCAGGAAAATTAGACAAAATGTGTCACCGTCGGCAGAGAGCGAGTCACTTTTTTTGCATTTCAACCCAATCCTAAATCTCCACACACACACACACACACCTGATGGGACACAGCACCATCACAATTTATTCAGTTCACTACTTAATCGTAAAATCTTGTATTTCTTTTAACAGGTGAAATAAATTGGGGGAGCGTCCAAAGAAATTCAATCACAGAACTCACTTTCCTGACTGTAGTGAAGTGAGATTCCCATATTCTACCTTCTACCAGGGTAATGTCACTTGTTCTGACACTTTTTAAAGCAAATGAAATCGCTTTATTATTGGCAGATTTTTTTTGGTTGACCCGAGGTAAATGATCTTAAGTAACTGTCTGCAAATGCAAATGTGTCTGCAGCACATTTGCATTTGTGAATTTAGTGAAATGTTCCGTAACATTTGAAAGTAGAAGACAATATGATACATTTTATTATATTAATTAAATGTTACCAAACTGCTCCTATTGAGATTTACGTGGGTTTAGTGTTGTGTTAGTCTGTCCTCAGTGTGTCTGTTGAGGAATACAGTATGTACTGCTATAGGGAAGAACTGGGAATGAAGATCGGAAACACTGCATATAGTGAAATTGCGTATCTTAACCTAGGCTCTTCCTTTAAGACAGACAAAGGTTCCTTCATCCAGCCCATTTTACCACAGAGAGGACACCGCATTCAGCTGATGAGGCAGACACCTTGGCTGAGGCTGTCTTGCCAGTAGCCATGGTAGTTGAAAATATAGTCAGTTTGAAAGAAATTAATTTAATCATTAAAGAAATCTTCTTTCTGAGTCACAATCTACATCACTGATTTCGTGACCTCTATGATCTATGGCCGTTGTTTCTCACTACTGCATGACTACTGTGTTCACAGTTACAAACAATATTATTAAATGTTATCCAATCCAATCAAAACCATATGTGAGTGAAATCAATTGGGAGGAAATTGAATGAGTCACTCGATTTGCTGCCCACATGCCACAGCAATGTTAATATATTCCAAATGTATTTCCCTCTCCTACAGTTTCTTAGGGCTCACATATGACTGTACAGCTGAGCACTCAATCTGCCACAGCCCTGGAGAGAAAAGCTTTCCTACGCTGAGTGATGCTTTTCATTAAACTCTACAGGAACCCTGTCGCCTGCCTGTCGGGCCAGTCTATATCCAGGTCGTCAATAATTATTTCAACAACGCCAGTGTGTTGCTATTTGGTCATGTTTGGGGACAGTCTATGTTCCTGAACTTTGGGGAAAGTGGTTTAAACCCCTCCTCATTTTAAAACCAAAACGTTTGTCAGCTGATCTTGCTCATTTGGTGACTGTAGCTTCAAAAAACAATGCTTACAGCCAACCTGGACAGTGTCAAATTCATCTGCTGAGGTGGAGGGGAGCTTCTCTGTGTTCACCTTAAATAAATAAAGTTTAACACATGCAAGTAGGAGCAGGATTATGTGATTTCATAAAGTTTGGAAGCCAAGCATGGCCAAAATATTTACATCTTTATAGATCAAGGTCCCACAATTTTAATTAGAACCAAATCAGACACAAATAAGCACAGTAGTTTTATATGCCTTAAACGTGTCTGGAGAGTCTTCAAGTTTCAGTCTTTGGAGCTCCTAGCCAAGGGCTTTACACCTCCTTGGCTGCTAATTATGACTTAAACAGCTACTCCCCTGGGGGTTTTAAAGTGAGCCTGTGTAGCCTTAGCTGTATAGCAGCTCAAAGTGGCAATAACATAATAGCATAATGGTAAATGTTAAAACCTAGTGTTGCAGTAGCACAGGTAGAGCAGAGTCAACAAGTCGGCAAACTGACTCAGTGATGTCAGTTACACAGTGAAATCCATCTAAAGTTTGCATGCATTAGCAGCAGCAAAACCTTGAAGTGTGCTGAAATTAGTATGGCTGAGTTTTACAGCTGCTGCTTTAACTATTTATTTGTAAGAGAGCAACGTAATATTTCTTCACAACAAAATTTAAATAGTCTGGCTTGTGCACCGGAGGAAAAGGGGCACTGGTTTATAATCGATCTGCAGGAAGGGGCATCCCTCTTGATTAGTGACGTTGCTGGCTGGAGGGGGACACACACTGGCAAGACGGGAAGACCCAGGTACTAATTGGGATTCCCCCGTTTGAAAATAGATTAAACCAAATGCATTCTGCTTGTGCTTAAACATTTATTGAGGCTACACAAACAGTCCACTCCCTTAATGAGGCTGCTGATGAGTTAAAAAAAAATGGGCCTATGACTTGCTGCAGGCCTAAATGATATAAGCGGCACACTGAAAGATTTACTTAATAAAATAGTGTTATATTTCCCATAACATGTTTTTTCAAGTAGCACATCACATCTACACGCTGGCGCACAGCGTTTGGCTCGATAAGGCAACATGATAAAAATATAAATGCACTCCTATTTGGCCTCAATTTAAATGTAATTTGTCCTCCAGTTCACTGTATTTATGAGAATAAATTGTACTGCATGCAAGTAGCCTATAAATTAATAGATTCCCGATTAAACTGCACAACATAATTGAGGCGTTCTTTTGCACAAACCAATATCTCCGTTTGTGTTTATGATCCTAAATCTGGTTCTTTTTGTGTGCACTGCAAATAATTTTAAATAATTTTTTGCGTACGCACGATTGAAAGTTTGCGTGGAGGATCCCATATTCTCCCATCAAGTTTGTTTTTTATACATCACAACCTTTGCTTGGGAAGTGGTGTATGCACATTTCCAGCCCTGTTTTGTACATGCGCACAGTTTATAAATGAGGCCCCAGGACAGCACCATGCTGATAATTTATGGCATCAATAGAAGTTCACTGCCATCTTGTGGAAGGAAGATGGATTCACATGAGATTTGATTTGGTTTTGCATAGATTTTATACATTTCTGCTGGACAACCTGGCAACCTGGTTTCCAACTACTGAACTTGAGCACCAATGAACATCATTCATATTAAGTTTATTTTGCAGCATTTCATTTTGGACACAGATTTTATTTCAGTGTGATTCAATTCATCATCCAGATTCCTTTTTGATTGTTTACAGTGTGTTTATTCATATTTCCCAGACAGAGTACATGACTAAACAGGATGTGAGATATCAGTCATCTCATATTAAACTGACCCATCTGAACACCGCCACAACCCATCCTTTGGATTTAAGACAACCTGATATTTAGGATTGATATAGGATTCCATCAGTCTGCATGTGGACCTGTTTAATGGTCGAGCCAGATTCAAAAACACAGAACAGGCTCAGTGGAAACTATTGCTCAATGCACCACTTTCAAACAAAATTTATACTGCTCATAAAAGGTTCCCAAAATGCTTTTGCCAATGCCTTCTCATCTCAAGCCTAATAAGATCTTAAAAGGTGAAAGAAATATATAGTTATTGTATAATCATGTTTAAATATTGACGACAGCACAGTCGTGACTTAAAATTATCTGTTTACTTAGAGGCCCATAACCCAAAGACATAACACACTAGTAAAAGCAGGCCAAACAGCTTGGCTAATGTCCCTCTCTATGTCCCAATTGCTTTCCTCATCAGTGTCCCTTTTTAGTCCTTACAACTGCTTTAAAGTGTCCGATCACAGTATTCATGGTAAGTAATACCTGTTTTATGTTATTTTATTGTTATAATCATAATCTCTCTCATCCTTCCTCCTGATCTAACCTGCCACTTTTACAATACATATGCTCTCTCTCTCTCACATTTGTTCAGATAAAATAAAAATCTCTCTCGGCTCGTGTTCGCTCTCCCTCTGCGTCGTATTTGATCTTGTCTCTTTAACCTCTCTGTGTAACCCATGTGCTGCATTGGCAGTAGATGTGGCAACTCACTAAGGCAAGAAAAATGTATTTGCCAAAGATCACGACTTGCTTTGTCAAACAGCAGCAGGGCACTGGACTCAGCTAGCCCTGTCACACCTCACCTGCTTTAGGATCCATAAGAGGACTATATTAAGGCAGTTTGCTCCTGGAGGATCCAATGAAGAGTTTTACCAGGGCCTGGTTGGTCGTTTGGCTGCAGTGTCCTCTTGCACTAACACTGCTAGTGGTCTGGGACACTGGCGTCCAGGAGACGTCCATATGATTTGTGCCTTGGCTAGAGGTCACCAGCATTTCACTCTTATTCTAAGTAGCGTTGGTGTACTTCCTGGTGGGCATCAGGGCTGCTGGGTTACCTTTTGTTAGAGGAACGAACCTGGTGTCTCATCCAGCCTGTTGGTGCTGATGAAGGAAGGTAGATAGGGAGAAAAACAGATAAAGAGATAGAGAGACAGATTGCGATGTTGTATTTGCATGTACTTTTTTTCTCCACCAGATTTCATAGCTCGCTTTTACCCTGTGACACTCACAGCGTGGTTCAACTGGTTGTCTTGGGTTACTGGCGCTGCTACCAAAGGAAGACTGGAAGTTATGGATGGTCTCTTGAAGGATCTGCCTTTCTCGGCCCTGATGACATGACATTATGAACCAGTTAACATTTTCAGGCAAAGATAATGCTATACTTTCACATATTGTGTCCCTATGAAGTTGTTCCTTTTAGAAATTTCCATCCTGGTTCAAAGTAATTCTACCTATTGCTGGCTCACAATGTTAACTGTTTATTACAACATAATGGTGAGTTATACTGTGGAAAACTGGAAATGGAAAAAATATAACTTAAGTCCAGAGATTCCTGGAAACACACTACTGGAAACAAAGTTTCCTTGGAGATGTATAATATATATTCAACCAAATGCACCTTTCCAGCATTGAGCTCTGAAATGGCAGCCAATATCTGTTGTCTGGGTCCGTCAGTTTTAATGCCCAGCTCCTTCAGGTCTCCGTCTGTAAGAGTCAGGAATGCTTCCATGTCCACCTAGAAGAAAAGAATAGAGAAAAACTGAAACATGCAATAAATTAAACAATTTTAAAAAACAGACTTTATATTTGAAAGAAACAGTTTAGGAATTCCCCTTTGATATAGAATACCTCCTGTTCCTCAAATATGGGCTGGTACTTCTCCAGGGACAGTTTCTTCAATATGCTAGACAGCTCATCTGAAAAGGACAAAAACAATTTACAGTATGAAAAAGGAAATTAAGGAAAAGTGATGACAGTGGCAATAACAGCATAATGGTAAATGTTAAAACCTAGTGTAGAGTCCACAGGACTTGGCAGTCACTGCCAGAGCGTAGGTACAGTTTGTGTGAATCACACAAACTATTAAGGCCCAGGGTGCACATATAAGACCATGTTCATTTGGTAGCCAGGTTAAATGATTTTTACCACGTCTGAGATAATTTTTTGAATGATATAAAACATAAAAATAGATTACTATAAAATGTAAGGGCACAAAGACTATAATTTATTTTCATTTAATAATAATGTTGTGCTTTTTCATGTTTATGTGCTGATATTAATGTTTTTCTTTTATGTATCTTTATTTAACATGGTTAAATTGATTATATTGGAGTGTTTTTTTTGTTTGTTATACTAATCCAAAATTTAGAAAATGTATAATAAAAACTTAAATGACAAAAAAAACCTTGTTAATTTCAGGCTGTGTGTAAAGTACTGGCCTGTAGAACTAAAAAACATTGAATCTCAATATTTTAGCTTTTGACAAAGGACACAGATTTAGATATGAATGGATATACATGTGGCTTTACAAGGGGATTTTAATAATTTGAAAACTAATTGACATAAAGTAGCATTAAAAGACAAATGTAGAGTCAGAACAAGTAGTAGTCTCAGAGGTACAAAATCCTGTGCTGGCTAATTAGTGGTGTGACACTACAAAGTGCAGCAAAGTTATAAAAGAGCAACACTTGAAATCATCACAGCAAGTTATCAAGAATCTGTGAACACCAACAATTGTATTACTAATAATCACTATTAATAATTGAGCAGATTTATTGCTTTCCTGCTTTCTCTCAAACATTTATTGAACTGGTCTGATTGCTGAATATTTTTATGATGAATTCAACCAGGTATCACCTTCATCAGTTATGGTTCCACTGCTGGAGCCACCACTGCTCTTGGAGCGAGGATGGGAAGAGGCTGAGGACAGAGAGTCTCCCGGCCCAGTAGGAGGCTTGGGCGTTGGGGAAGGAGACGGAGTCAGAGTGGGCGATGTGCTCTTGGAGGTGGAGGAATTCCCAGACTGAGGTCTCTTCTTCAACTCTATCTTCTACAGAGGAATACGGGTGGACAGTGGCACCAGTTCACTGACATTATAGACGACACTTCCTTAACCTCGGCTGTTTTACACAGTTACCAAAGTAATAACAGAAAGAAAAGAAAATACAGACCCTTCTCGAGTGTATGTCGGAAGCGACCAGGCTGGGGTGGGAGTGGATGTCAGGAAGGCTAATATCAGGCAGCGGCAGGCCGGGTGCTGAGGGTGGCAGTGAGGGTTGGCTCTGTGTCTGGCTGTGCTGTTTCTCTGGAGCCGGGGCTTTTACATCTATCAGACCTGCTGCTCGCTTCCTTTGGGCTGCTATCTGCGAGAGAACACTGTCTGCACTGCCCCCTGGTGGAAGAAAGATGTAAGAGCATGTAATCTGGTTGCTAATTGTGTTAGTCTATGTTTATTATTTATCTGCGTTTGTGGAAACCTGAACGGTTGTGAGAGTCCCGGTTGATCCCTGCTACTCCATTGGAGCCCCCTGAGGAGTGTGGGGAGTGGTAGTGACCAGAGTTTGAAGGAGAAGAGGAGGAGGGCCCCTTGGGGATGCTGGGAAACTTAATGGACCTGCTAACCACACGACTGATAGACGTCTGACATATAAAGGAGAGAGAAGGAGAGAATATAGCAAAAGATATATAAATGATGACAAACATGCCTGCACCATCCTTAAACACAGATTTTCTCTCCCTCTCACTCACAAACACTCACAATATCTGAGTTTCCACTGCTGTTCAGCTTCCTCTGTGGTGGCATGGGCAGACGGGGCGCTTCGCTCTTTCCCTCCCTGAGGAGGCGCGAACGGTCCGAGTTCCATGGTTCAAAGTTGGATGGAGGCAAGAAGGGAGGGATCACTGCTTTTAGCTTGTCATTGGGCAGCCGGGTCAAGGGCGCACCACTTCTGAGCTAGAGGGGATGGAAAACATAGTATAATTACAACACTAACATCCTGTAAGGTCACTCAATCTAATCACAACACTGCCGAGGCTTATACAGCGAAAAATAGTTTAAATCAAACACGCCTACCATTGTAGTTATAAGAAAGTCCTCCTTTTCTGAGGATGCCCTGCAAATACCTGAAAAGGGACGAAAAGTCACATTTACACATTCCCTCCACATCTTATAACATACAGCTTCTGTATGACATCTTTCTGAATTCAAAGATCAACATGCACATATACAAATCCAGTCCCACACCTATGGCTGGGTAATATGGCCAAAAATGTTTTCACGATCAAAAAATTCACATCATTCAATATTGATAATTATCATGATAAATGCCAAATCATCATTTCTTTCAAGTTTAAAGGCTGACTTTTGCTCCTGAGTGAAAGTTGAAGAAACCAGATAAGTAATTGTGGTTTAAAAGTTTCTTTAAGGTCAGAACATGACAAACACTTGATGCCATACAGTGGCTGACTGAACAAATCTGAGGTAGAACATTCAAAACCATTATGATAAAATCTTAATTTAAGTAAGTCCCTTTTCCACAAAATAAATAAAGTGCTAAAATTAAGAACATTTAATTAAAAAAAGTGCTAATTCGTTTGTGATTCAAATGAATGAAATCAAACATTTATTGAACATTAGTTATATTGTTGTTGAGGAAAAGTATATTGCCATCATTATCATTTTTGTTTTACTGCTCAGCCCTACCCACACCCAACCAGTGTGAGAACAATACGGCCAACAATCAAAAGCAGCAGCTTCCTCTGGAGCCACAAAAGGCCTAAAAGACATTTTTCCACATATGCTGTACACCCCAAAACCTGTAAACAGACTCTGATTAAGCTAAGCATCTGATGCGTTACAGTCGGCAGTAATTATGCTCTAAAATATTAGGATAAATTAATGTTATCACTGTGTCTCACCACTATCTTTGCTCTTGACTGCCCAGGCAGTGCTGATGTCAGGCGCTCCCAGGGCAGGAGCTGGTGCCAGCGCCCCATTAGACACGGCGGCAGACTTCATTGTGGCATCCAATGAAGTTTCAGCATCATCTGGAAATGGAGCCAGGCGGTTGGATGAAAGGCCATGTCTCAGGGTGTGAGTCAGCTTAAGCCGTCGGAATCGATTTGACATCCGACTCCACCAGGACTGGAAGGGGGTGGAGTCAAACATGTAAGCGTCATGGGGTAGAGTGATAGAGATAACTGAATTGTTCCTCTTAAACTTTTTATATCATCCAGTCAGCATAGATAAAATGTGATTTTTTAAATTATATTTAGTTAATTAATATATAAATTAATGATCAGTACTACATGGTATACATTTTTATTTAGACCCACAGTATGAAGTAATATACTGTTTAACAGAATATTAAAGTAGCAGGACTTACTTTAAGGCCTCCCTTGTCGTCAGGTGGCACAGGGACATTGTTGAGGGACTGGCGGCTTTTGGAGCGAGTCATCAAGGCTCTGCCACGGTGTTTCGACTTGTCCTTGTCTACTTGCATACACACTGATGCTAACAGACGCACCAACTCAGTGTCTGAGAAAATTCATAAGGATTCACAAGGTGAAAGGATTTAACAAACATCGTGGAACGACCAAGCATGGACTGTAAAGAAGACGTAAAAAGCTAATTACTCAAATCTTCATTAGAATGAGTTTTAAGATGACCTGACATTGATAGGTACATTTAAAAGAAAAATCATTCTCTTCAAAACTACTTTGGTCACAAGGAATTCATTATTTGTTCAATCTGGGCACATTTTCCCAAAGGGCTATAAAGCAAAGTGATGATTGGGGGGGGGGGGTACCTGGGTCGTTCAGCAACATAACCAAATCAAAGGCTGTGTATCCATTCTTCGCCCGAAGGTTGACATCAGCCCCTTGACTCAACAGGTACTTGACAATGTCTTTATTACTGGAAGGAGGAAGAAGAGAGAGAAGGAAAGGATTGGTGATAAAGTCAGCATACATAGTGTATGTTCAACGTGGTTACATTATCAAATCACTGTCAAATTTCCTGTTTTTATTGATTTCAGGCCTGAAATGAAGACTCGCAGAAACAATAATTTTACCATAGGAAACCAGCAGCTCCTTCTTACCCGTGATAGGTGGCCTGCATTAAGGCGGTCCACCCATGAACGCCATCTTGTTTGTCTATGTCTGCATTCTTCTCCACCATCAGCTGCACCACTTCTAACTGACCGCTCACTGCTGCCATCATGAGAGGTGATGCTCCCTCCTGATTGGATGAATTCACCTGAGTAGGATCCTCCTCCAAGATCTCTTTGACAAGCTGGGAATTTCCTGAGTCAACACACACACACACACACACATTAATACATAAATCCATAATCACGTGTTAATCTTACAACCAAAATACAATTTACTCGTAGCATCTTTAAGTAATCACTTGAACTCACCCAACTTGAGGGCACTGAACACATCTGGTCGTCTTCTCTCATCATCTGTGAAGAAACGAGCAAGATTGACAACAGAAGAGCACTCTGATATACTCTGAAACAACAGTCCTACTTGGCCGGACTCCACATAACTCAGCATTATCTGTTAGTGTGTTGGGGTTATGTTAATATATCACTGCAGAGTTCACCAATCACACAAATAAAAGTGTAGTTGAACACAGACAAAGGAAAGAAAGAACAGTGATTATATTATATATATATATATACATACATATACACATACACACACACACACACGGCAGGACAGTAAGAGAACATTCAGGGAGACTTAAGTAAGAACATCAACCTGAAATTAAAGCTGCAAGCAGCGTTGGGCGGGCCCTCGCACTTGTAGCGCGTCCGCGTGTGAGCCGGCTGAGTTGCATATTCTGGAGCTCTGCCGGTGCGGCTGTGAATTTCCTACGCGGTTCCGACGCCGCATGAAGGTGCTATATGTCACTTCCTGTGTCCCCTATGTGGAGCTACATAGCACTTGCCGCTATGAATATAAATCGGTATTGGTGTGTAGATGTCTGCGGGGTGGGAGAGTTATCAAGCACGTAAAGTTTGTTTCAGATGTGAGCATGTACACTGAACAATAATGTACCCAAACAATAAAATAAATTCCTTTTATATTTCCCTGCCTTGTTGTTTATGTGTACATACAGAGGAAGAATGTGAGAACAGCACACATTTCATCTTACTGTGTGTTAGAGCATGGGAGAACAGTGGATACTTTTAATACAGCCCACACCCCTAATACTGTGTAACTATAACAAGTAGAGAACAGAAGAAAAAGATGTTCTTTCTTTACAACTGTCTGCATAGCTTATTCATATTGTGTAATGAATGAAAATAAATAGGCCTACTAGGCTCCTCTCTACTTTGACATTTAAGATTAGCTTGTTTAATCTACCTTCATACACATGTGACATTACTGTACAACTTGAGAAAGGTGAGTTGTTTTCTGCTCCAGCCTGCCTAAAAGAAAAGCGTTTTTGGGATTAAATGGACTTTATTAGCTGCTGCAGTGCAG